>NC_048570.1:83429567-83459567 GCF_013265735.2 Oncorhynchus mykiss
AATACAGATTAAGAACAGCCTAAAGGATTCAGCAAATGTGTTAAAAAGCATTTCAAGTGTTTGGCTTTGTTTTCTCATCATTCATTTATGAAAATATATTTATATTGATGCAAATTATTGGTATATCTGGCTTGAGTCACTCCCACTTGACATTATTTTCCTATGTGTGCTGCTCTAGATTATGCTATTGCTAGCAGTTAGTCTTCATTAATGATAGAAAGCATGATGCTACATGACATTAGCATTACCTAATGTATCATATGACCAGTCACTAGCAGTGGAGGGAAGTGTTTACCCCAAACCCAGTCATACCACAGAAATAGATCTAACATTATGTATCACCTTTGCACGACACTCAAATGTCTGAGTAATGCCTTCATATGTTATTCAAAAGGCAAACACAACAACATAGAGAATTATAGAGGGAAATATATTTTGAGATAACAATTCATTATGTCACAGTATAATTCTGTATCACAGTTTCATCCTGTATCACAGTATCATCCTCTATCACAGTATCCCAGTATCATTCTGTATCATTAAGTAACACAATATCATCCTGTATCATTAAGTATCATCCAGTTTCACAGTATAATCCTGCATCATCCAGTATCATCCTGTATCATTAAGTATCATCCAGTTTCACAGTATAATCCTGTATCATCCAGTATCATCCTGTATCATTAAGTATCATCCAGTTTCACAGTATCATCCAATAGTATTCTGTATCATCCAGTCTCATCCTGTATCACAGTATCATCCTCCATCACAGTATCCCAGTATCATTCTGTATCATTAAGTATCACAGTATCATCCTGTATCATTAAGTATCATCCTGTATCATTAAGTATCATCCAATATTATTCTGTATCATCCAGTATCATCCTGTATCACAGTATTATCCAGTATCATTCTGTATCATCCAGTATCATCCTGTATCACAGTATCATCCAGTATCACAATATCATCCAGTATCATCCTTTATCACAGTATTATCCAGTATCACAGCATCTCAGTATCATCCAGTATCATAAATCATCATATCTGTATCACCCTGTATCACAGTATCATCCAGTATCATTCTGTATCATCCAGTATCATCTTGTATCACAGCATCTTCCAATATCACAGTATCATCCAGTATCATCCAGTATCATTCTGTATCATCCAGTATCATCTTGTATCACAGCATCTTCCAGTATCACAGTATCATCCAGTATCACAGTATCATCCAGTATCATCCAGTATCACAGTATCTCAGTATGTATCACCAGTATCATCCATTATCATACCTGTATCATCCAGTATCACAGTATCATCTAGTATCAGCCAGTATCACAGTATCTCAGTATGTATCACCAGTATCATCCATTATCATACCTGTATCATCCAGTATCACAGTATCATCCAGTATCACAGTATCACAGTATCATCCAGTATCACAGAATCATCCAGTATCACAGTATCATCTAGTATCATCCAGTATCACAGTATAATCTAGTATCATCCAGTATCACAGTATCATCCAGTGTATCACAGTATCATCCAGTATCACAATATCATCCAGTATCACAGTATCTCAGTATGTATCACCAGTATCATCCATTATCATACCTGTATCATCCAGTATCACAGTATCATCCAGTATCACAGTATCATCCAGTATCACAGTATCATCCAGTATCACAGTATCATCCAGTATCATTCATTAGGCCCTAATCTATAGATTTCACATGACTGTAAATACAGATATGCGTCTGTTGGTCACAGATACCTTTAAAAAGTAGGGGTGTGGATCAGGAAACCAGTCAGATACTGACTGGTTTCCTGATCCACACCCCTACTTTTTAAAGGTATCTGTGACCAACAGACGCATATCTGTATTTACAGTCAGATGGTGTTGATCAGGCTGTTGGTTGTGGCCTGTGGAATGTTGTCCCACTCCTCTTCAATGGCTGTGTGAAGTTTGGAACTGGAACACGCTATCATACACGTAGATCCAGAGCATCTCAAACATGCTCAGTGGGTGACATGTCTGGTGAGTATGCAGGCCATGGAAGAACTGAGATATTTTCAACTTCCAGGAATTGTGTACAAATCCCTGCGACATGGGCCCGTTCATTATCATGCTGAAACATGAGGTGATGGCAGCGGATGAATGGCACGACAATGGGCCTTAGGATCACGTCACGGTATCTCTGTGCATTCAAATTGCCATTGATAAAATACAATTGTTCATAGCTTATGCCTCCCCATACCATAACCCCACCGCCACCATGGGGCACAATGTTCACAACATTGACATCAACAACCCCCTCGCTATCTGCCATCTGCCTGGTACAGCTGAAAACGGGATTCATACGTGAAGAGCACACTTCTCCAGCTTGCCAGTGGCCATCGAAGGTGAGCATTTGCCCACTGAAGTGGGTTTACAATGCCGAACTGGTGTCAGGTTAAGACCCTGGTGAAGATGACGAGCACGCAGATGAACTTCCCTGAGACAGTTTCTGACAGTTTGTAAAGAAATTATTCTGTTGTGCAAACCCACAGTTTCCTCAGCTGTCCGGGTGGCTGGTCTCAGACAATCCTGCAGGTGAAGAAGCCAGATGTGGAGGTCCTGGGCTGGCGTTGTTACACGTGGTCAATGGCTGTGAAGCTGGTTGGACATACAGCCAAATTCTCTAAAACGACGTCGTATGGTATGGTAGAGAAATTAATATTTTAAAGTGGCTTTTTATTGTCCCCACCAAGGTGCACCTGTGTAATGATCATACTGTTTAATCATCTTCTTGATACGCCACACCTGTCAGGTGGATGGATTATCTTGGCGAAGGAGAAATGCTCACTAACAGGGATGTAAATACATTTGTGCACAACATTTGAGAGAAATACACTTTTTGTGCATATGGAACATTTCTGGGATATTTTATTTCAGTTAATTGAAACATGGGACCAACACTTTACGTGTCGTGTTTATATTTTTGTTCAGTATACTAAAGTTGATTACATTGCACAGTTACGACACTGACTCCCCCCCTTTCCTGGACCCAGTCAAATTGAATCCCTTCTACAGGATCTATATCTGTGGTGCGAGTGAGCAAAAAGCATCTTATGACAGCGATAAAAATTGCAGTGGTCTTTGGTGCTGTGCTACTGTCAGACCAAGTTGTGTGTGTGTGTGTGTGTGTGTGTGTGTGTGTGTGTGTGTGTGTGTGTATGGGTGGCTCAACGGGAGGGAGCTGCTGG
Organism: Oncorhynchus mykiss; assembly: GCF_013265735.2. Taxonomy (NCBI): domain Eukaryota; kingdom Metazoa; phylum Chordata; class Actinopteri; order Salmoniformes; family Salmonidae; genus Oncorhynchus; species Oncorhynchus mykiss. The sequence continues at coordinate 83,432,814 of NC_048570.1, forward strand.
AAGTTATCACGGCTCTCTCTCTCGCTCTCCCTCCCTCTTTCTACCCTTTCCTCTGTCTCTCTCTCTCTCTCTCTCTCTCTCTCTCTCTCTCTCTCTCTCTCTCTCTCTCTCTCTCACTTCATTTCAATTCAAGGGGCTTTATTGGCATGGGAAACATATGTTAACGATGCCAAAGCAAGTGCCAAATCTCTCTCCCTCTCTCTCTCTCTCTCTCTCTCTCTCTCTCTCTCTCTCTCTCACTTCATTTCAATTCAAGGGGCTTTATTGGCATGGGAAACATATGTTAACAATGCCAAAGCAAGTGCCAAATCTCTCTCTCTCTCTCTTTCTTTGGAGTGCAATGGTATCCTTTCTTATGTGTTGAGGATTTTCACTGACTAAAAGGCTCTGCATGGTCATTCGGACATCTGCAGTGGGCGTACAGCATTTACTGCGATGTGGCCTCTGCAGAAGTTAGAGCATTCATACTTATTGTGCTTCGCTGAGCAGAGCTGTTGTGAAGGAAGTTGTCAAGTGAGTTTGTGTTTATACAGGACCTCCCGCCCCCGCCTACCGTCAACCAATCATGTCAATGCAGAGCTTTACGAAGCTATATGGAGCTCACCGCATTGTTAAACAATTTGGGAGGCGCACGGCGGTATGGAGCTTCCAAGCCTTCGGATGCTCCACAATTGCATCACACCCTTCTTCCCGAGCCTCCTGATGCTCCACAATTGCATCACACCCTTCTTCCCGAGCCTCCTGATGCTCCACAATTGCATCACACCCTTCTTCCCGAGCCTCCGGATGCTCCACAATTGCATCACACTCTTCTTCCTGAGGCTCCGGACCACATTTCCAGATCAAGTATAAATTGTCTTTAAATGCTCACACTTGTTACACTGTTAATGAACTGAACGAAGCAACACCTCTGTCCATTATTGATGTTGTAATTAACAAGCGCCAGCAGACACTTAATTAGCGTTAGTGCTGCAGGTCTGGCACACAGTGTGTTCCTCCTGGCCTTCGTTCTCACAGCTGAATGTAGCCTCTGTTATGGACGGTATAGGTGTGTGTGTCAATGTGCGTGTGTTGAAGTATGAATGCATATAAACTGAGTGTTTACTGTGTGTTGCGCGCATGTGTGTACGTGTTTTGTGTGTGTGAGTTGAAGTATGAATGCATATAAACTGAGTGTTTACTGTGTGTTGCGTGCATGTGGGTACGTGTTTTGTGTGTGTGAGTTGAAGTACGACTACATATGTAATGACCTACAGGAGCTTTCAACAGGGGGTATCTATCTCACTACCTTTTGTGCCCTTCACCTGAAGTCACTAGATGTGTGAACACTACATTTAAACGGTGTATGATCATGACTATGGAATTGTCCAAAATGAAATTTACTAGAGCCTATTGAGTAAGACTGGTTGGACTTCAGGCTGATTAAAAAACAAACAACCGTTAGTACATCCATTTTGACACTTTTAAAATAATGACATATAGCCATTGATTCTTGTATAATATAAATTGTATAAATGCCTCATAACTCAAAATATAATCTTGTTTTACACCAGCCACATCCCTCAACTGTCTACCAAAACAAGCTGTTTACCAAAACAAGCTGTTTACCAAAACTAGCTGTTTACCAAAACTAGCTGTTTACCAAAACAAGCTGTCTACCAAAACAAGCTGTCTACCAAAACAAGCTGTTTACCAAAACTAGCTGTTTACCAAAACAAGCTGTTTACCAAAACAAGCTATTTACCAAAACTAGCTGTTTACCAAAACAAGCTGTTTACCAAAGCTAGCTGTTTACCAAAACTAGCTGTTTACCAAAACTAGCTGTTTACCAAAGCTAGCTGTTTACCAAAACTAGCTGTTTACCAAAGCTAACTGTTTACCAAAACTAGCTGTTTACCAAAGCTAGCTGTTTACCAAAACTAGCTGTTTACCAAAACTAGCTGTTTACCAAAGCTAGCTGTTTACCAAAACAAGCTGTTTACCAAAACAAGCTGTCTACCAAAACAAGCTGTCTACCAAAACAAGCTGTTTACCAAAACTAGCTGTCTACCAAAACAAGCTGTCTACCAAAACAAGCTGTTTACCAAAACTAGCTGTTTACCAAAACAAGCTGTTTACCAAAACAAGCTGTTTACCAAAACTAGCTGTTTACCAAAACAAGCTGTTTACCAAAGCTAGCTGTTTACCAAAACTAGCTGTTTACCAAAACTAGCTGTTTACCAAAGCTAGCTGTTTACCAAAACTAGCTGTTTACCAAAACTAGCTGTTTACCAAAACAAGCTGTTTACCAAAGCTAGCTGTTTACCAAAACTAGCTGTTTACCAAAACAAGCTGTTTACCAAAGCTAGCTGTTTACCAAAGCTAGCTGTTTACCAAAACTAGCTGTTTACCAAATCTAGCTGTTTACCAAAACTAGCTGTTTACCAAAACAAGCTGTTTACCAAAACAAGCTGTTTACCAAAACTAGCTGTTTACCAAAACAAGCTGTTTACCAAAGCTAGCTGTTTACCAAAACTAGCTGTTTACCAAAACTAGCTGTTTACCAAAGCTAGCTGTTTACCAAAACTAGCTGTTTACCAAAACTAGCTGTTTACCAAAGCTAGCTGTTTACCAAAACTAGCTGTTTACCAAAGCTAGCTGTTTACCAAAACTAGCTGTTTACCAAAGCAAGCGGCAGGGCGGCCACTTTTATGCTTTTGAATCCCAGCTTGCCATTTTAAGCGCTCTAGGATCGCAGAGCAGAGCAGGTGGTGAGGGAGTGTTAGGGGGTCTGCTCTCTCTCTCTTTCTCTCCCTGTCTCTCCCTCTCTCCCTCCTTCTGCCCAGTCTGCCAACTAAATGTCGACGTCACAGCAAGGTGGCCAAGGGGGCATTCTGAACCTGCTCTGCATAACAGTCAATAAGCTCATCTCCATCCAATTCCTCCTCTTTCTTCCTCCTCTCTCTCCTCTCTCCTCTTCCTCCTCTGTTCTCTGTCACTTTTCTCTCTATCTCTCCGTTTATCCCTCTTCACATCCTTCAAACTGTCTAGATGTATGTCTCTCTCTCAATTGTCCTATGCTCCACTTCCCCATCATTTAACAAAAGTAAAATGTACGCCTACCACGCTGCACCTTGGTCCAATCCATCTCTAAACGATCGTGACACTCTCATTTGTACTTCCATGGGAGCCTCTCTCTCTCTTTCTCTCCCCGTTCCTACCTCTATCAATTTCCACTCTCCCTCTCTGTACTGATAGTGTTAGTGAGGATCATTTGTACTTCCATGGGATTCCGTCCCAAATGGCACTTCCTTTATAGTGCACTACTTTTGACGAGGGCCCATAGGGGAGTAGTAGTGCATCATATAGGAAATAGGGTTCCATTTGGGATGGATTCCAAGCCATTCTGAATCCCATGAAGGTACAAATGATCCTCACTGACCCTGGTTTTACGGTCCTACTTCTCCAGCCCAGCTCCACTAACCAACTGAATGACGATCACATCTAATTAAACCAGCGTTGGCGTACAGGCATTCAGCTCTAATTCAATTACTCCATGTATTTGTGCTCTAATTGGTTAGATGGCCCCCAAGCCAACAGCGATGCAAACACTGTCTTCTAACAAACAGCTTTAGTTCACCTTTGCACTCTGAACCATCCGAGGAGAGAAGTTGCAATTATGAAAGATTAGTTTAATCTCTGTGTTAAGTTTTTAATTGATTTCTTTGAGTGGATTCGAGTTGTGAATGAAAGAGAGAGATGTTGCTTGCGTTATTCAAAACACTGAGAGATGATTCTGTTGAATGTGTTTTGCTTCACTTAAGGAATCGGCTGTGTTGTACTTTGATCACATACTATTTACAGTAGATAAAACGCGCAGACAGAACTTTTTATCTTGGATGCAGAGACAAAAAAGTGCAGTTTTAAAGCTAATGTCCTGCAATTCTACAGATTTTTCCTGGGGGCAGAGAGAAAAATGTGATGTTTTATAGCTAATCTCATGCTATTCTACACATGTTGCCATGTGGCAGAGAGAAACACTCATTTCCAGATCCAACATGTATAATCATCGGGAAGTTAACAGAAAATGGCGGTTGATATTCTGGCCAGACGTGATAAGACTGCACCCCACTGCTCTTATCCGTTAGTCAGCACGGCCTGTTATGTCCTTCAGTTAGATTATACATTTGTTTTCAGACTGACTGTCTGTATTGTTCATTAACAGAGACATTTAAGTACACTTGACACACTGTTGTACTACACCATTGAGTCAGTTTGTCCGTAGGCAGGGAGAGGTGATGAGATGTGTTACGGGCCCTACTTAACCAGAGTCAACAAAGAATGAGCCATCCTCTATTAAGTCAACGCTAATCCCCTGGGGTCTGAGGCACTTAGACTAGAGAGAGATATTATCTGCAGATACGTGTGTGTGTGTGTGTGTGTGTGTGTGTGTGTGTGTGTGTGTGTGTGTGTGTGTGTGTGTGTGTGTGTGTGTGTCTGTGTGTGTGTGTGTGTGTGTGTGTGTGTGTGTGTGTGTGTGTGTGTGTGTGTGTGTGTGTGTGATTGAAGGCATGGAGCAACCCTTCCCCAACTGAATAGAATAAAACTTTCCAGTTCTATCATAATCAGGCCATTCTATTCCACTGTTCGCATGATGGTGTCATGACAAAACAGGGAACCATGCTAACAGGTGCCAGACAGATGCCAGGGGAGGAGCTCTGGAATTCTGATGTCATAGAGTTTTTGTAGCTCCTTCTGAGAAGTACTGCGGCTGGGGTGGTGGTGCTGTCATCCCACAACAATACAACACTGGAGGGCCTAGGGGGACGGCTGGGACAGCTGGGACTGATACAAACCATACTGGCCTTTGAGGATGGAGAGACTAGAGGAGGGCATGGAGGAAAGGGGTAGAGGGAGAGGAGGGAAGTGCAGGGGGGGAGAGGAGGGCATGGAGGAAAGGGGTAGAGGGAGAGGAGGGAAGTGCAGGGAGGGAGAAGGGAAGAAAAGTCCATGACGTACAGCAAAAGTGATTACTTTTATGCTGCCCTTGAGTTTATTTGCGTCATTGTCTCGATGTTCTTTCTTTTCAAAGCAGAGATTGTTGCTTGAAGTGGGAGTTGTTTCCCTCCCTTAGTTATTGTGTGTTCACCTGTTTGTTTACCTAGAGCTCATTGTGAGTGGATGTGCTGCCAACTCAAATGAGGTTACAGTGTAAAGAAAACCTATATAATTATCTTTCTCTCCCTCGCTCTCTCTTTCACTTTGTCTCTCCCCCGGCATTTTTCTCTCTCTGCATCTCTACCCCTACATCTTTCTCTCTCCCTCTCTCCCCTCCATCTTTCTTTCTCACTCTTTTCTCGTCAATATTTCTTTCTCCCTCTCTATCTCTCTCTCTCTGCCTCTCCCCCTCCAGACTGAAGAAATATCTCTAACTACACCTTAGAGAGTGCTCAGACTGCCTGAAATATTTTGGCCACTACACTGTAAAAAGTAACTATTGTAGTTCTGCTAACTCAATATATTGGTTGACATCCATTGCCTAGTGTTCGTACTTAAGTAATAAAGTGACATCACCACCCATATGGTTATCTTTTAAGTTTTAAATGTTTTGTGTTTTACGAACTTTTTGACACTAAATTTCATTTTGTTTTCTGAACTATGATGATTGAAGTTACTTGAACATCATTTTTTGTGGTAGTGAACATAAAAATGTAGGTTCCCTTCTCCTTGAATTATTAACCTTCATAAACATTTTGTTTAAGTGTAAGTAGTATGAAGTACTGATTAGTCATTTTTAGTGGGCGTGTCTTAATGTTTAACATTGTTTCATGTATTTGACGATTTGTAATTTAACCCACTTTAGCAGGCATTGTTGAGCACAGTGCTCATTCCTCTAGCAGTAACTGGAAGTAGAGCTGTAAGCATTAAAGCTCAGACACACCGGTAGGATTGTCAAATGTTTGCTTGCTGACATTACTTAACACCTCTGAACAGGATGTTGGCAGTCGATCTCTTTTGTTTTCACACAGCAGAGACCTGGGAAGTCGTCAGCCAATCACTCCTAGTCAGCTAAACACTCCTAGGCAGAAGGTGGCAGTAGCGTTGCTTGGCAATATCCATGCGTATTGCTTATGGTCTAGATACCACACTATCTGTGCTAATGTTGCAATTTTGTGGAAAACCCTTGTTGATACTAGCCAGATGGCCACAGCTAGATACAGTGCCTTGCGAAAGTATTCGGCCCCCTTGAACTTTGCGACCTTTTGCCACATTTCAAGCTTCAAACATAAAGATATAAAACTGTATTTTTTTGTGAAGAATCAACAACAAGTGGGACACAATCATGAAGTGGAACGACATTTATTGGATATTTCAAACTTTTTTAACAAATCAAAAACTGAAAAATTGGGCGTGCAAAATTATTCAGCCCCTTTACTTTCAGTGCAGCAAACTCTCTCCAGAAGTTCAGTGAGGATCTCTGAATGATCCAATGTTGACCTGAATGACTAATGATGATAAATACAATCCACCTGTGTGTAATCAAGTCTCCGAATAAATGCACCTGCACTGTGATAGTCTCAGAGGTCCGTTAAAAGCGCAGAGAGCATCATGAAGAACAAGGAACACACCAGGCAGGTCCGAGATACTGTTGTGAAGAAGTTTAAAGCCGGATTTGGATACAAAAATATTTCCCAAGCTTTAAACATCCCAAGGAGCACTGTGCAAGCGATAATATTTAAATGGAAGGAGTATCAGACCACTGCAAATCTACCAAGACCTGGCCGTCCCTCTAAACTTTCAGCTCATACAAGGAGAAGACTGATCAGAGATGCAGCCAAGAGGCCCATGATCACTCTGGATGAACTGCAGAGATCTACAGCTGAGGTGGGAGACTCTGTCCATAGGACAACAATCAGTCGTATATTGCACAAATCTGGCCTTTATGGAAGAGTGGCAAGAAGAAAGCCATTTCTTAAAGATATCCATAAAAAGTGTCGTTTAAAGTTTGCCACAAGCCACCTGGGAGACACACCAAACATGTGGAAGAAGGTGCTCTGGTCAGATGAAACCAAAATTGAACTTTTTGGCAACAATGCAAAACGTTATGTTTGGCGTAAAAGCAACACAGCTGAACACACCATCCCCACTGTCAAACATGGTGGTGGCAGCATCATGGTTTGGGCCTGCTTTTCTTCAGCAGGGACAGGGAAGATGGTTAAAATTGATGGGAAGATGGATGGAGCCAAATACAGGACCATTCTGGAAGAAAACCTGATGGAGTCTGCAAAAGACCTGAGACTGGGACGGAGATTTGTCTTCCAACAAGACAATGATCCAAAACATAAAGCAAAATCTACAATGGAATGGTTCAAAAATAAACATATCCAGGTGTTAGAATGGCCAAGTCAAAGTCCAGACCGGAATCCAATCGAGAATCTGTGGAAAGAACTGAAAACTGCTGTTCACAAATGTTCTCCATCCAACCTCACTGAGCTCGAGCTGTTTTGCAAGGAGGAATGGGAAAAAATGTCAGTCTCTCGATGTGCAAAACTGATAGAGACATACCCCAAGCGACTTACAGCTGTAATCGCAGCAAAAGGTGGCGCTACAAAGTATTAACTTAAGGGGGCTGAATAATTTTGCACGCCCAATTTTTCAGTTTTTGATTTGTTAAAAAAGTTTGAAATATCCAATAAATGTTGTTCCACTTCATGATTGTGTCCCACTTGTTGTTGATTCTTCACAAAAAAATACAGTTTTATATCTTTATGTTTGAAGCCTGAAATGTGGCAAAAGGTTGCAAAGTTCAAGGGGGCCGAATACTTTCGCAAGGCACTGTAAGTACCCAGCAAGATGGTGAACAAACAATTTAATTAAATCTCCATAATCCCAAACTGCCAGTGCCAGCCGATGTCCAAATGTTTAGCTAGCCAGCTAACGTTAGCATATGTAAACAGCCCATCCAACTACCTCATCCCCATACTGTATTTATTTATTTATCTTGCTCCTTTGCACCCCAGTATCTCTACTTGCACATTCATTTTCTGCACATCTACCATTCCTGTGTTTAATTGCTATATTGTAATTACTTCGCCACAATGGCCTATTTATTGCCTTAAATCCCTTATCTTACCTCATTTGTACTCACTGTATATAGACTTTTTGTTTTCTTTTGTTCTACTGTATTATTGACTGTATGTTTGTTTATTCCATGAGTAACTCTGTGTTGTTGTATGTGTCGAACTGCTTTGCTTTATCTTGGCCAGGTCGCAGTTGCAAATGAGAACTTGTTCTCAACTAGCCTACCTGGTTAAATAAAGGTGAAATAAAATAAAATAATATCATAGGTATATACTGTATTTTATACCATCTATTGCACCTTGCCTATGCCGCTCGGCCACTGCTCATCCATACATTTATATAAACACATTCTCATTCACCCCTTCTGATTTGTGTGTATTAGGTAGTTCTTGGGAAATTGTTAGATTACTTGCTACACTCGCATTAACATCTGCTAACCATGTGTATGTGACCAATAAAATTGGATTTTATCGGTGGAGGCCAGGTCATCTGATGCAGCACCATCACAATGGGGCGGCAGGTAGCCTAGTGGTTAGAGCGTTGGACTAGTAACCGTAAAGGTTGCAAGATCAAATCCCTGAGCTGACGAGGTACAAATCTGTCGTTCTGCCCCTGAACAAGGCAGTTAACCCACTGTTCCTAGGCCGTCATTGAATATAAGAATTTGTTCTTAACTGACTTGTCTAGTTAAATAAAGATAAAATAAAAAGCAATATGGGTCAAATAGCCCTTACACAGCCTGGAGGTGTGTTTTGGGTCCTGTTGAAAAACAAGTTATAGATAGTCCCACTAAGCGCAAACCGGATGGGATGGCGTGTCGCTGCAGAATGCTGTAATGTGGCAAAGCACCATTACTCCTCCTCCGCCATGCTTTATGGTGGGAACCACATATGCAGAGATCATCCGTTCACCTACTCTGCGTCTCACAAAGACATGCCAGTTGGAACCAAAAATCACATATTTGGACTCATCAGACCAAAGGAAAAATTTCCACCAGTCTAATGTCCATTGCTTGTTTTTCTTGGCCAAAGCAAGTCTCTTCTTATTGGTGTCCTTTAGTAATGGTTTCTTTGCAGCAATTCAACCATGAAGGCCTGATTCACACAGTCTCCTCTGAACAGTTGATGTTGAGATGTGTCTGTTACTTGAACTCTGTGAAGCATTTGTTTGGGCTGCAATCTGTGGTGCAGTTAACTCCAATGAACATAACCTCTGCAGCAGAGGTAACTCTGGGTCTTCATTTCCTGTGGCTATCCTCATGAGATCCAGTTTTATCATAGCGCTTGATAGTTTTTGTGACTGCACTGAAGAAACATTCAAATTTATCTGTATTGACTGAGCTTCACATGCAAATTTGATTTGTCACATGCACCGAACTTATAAACCCTAACCAACAATGCAGTTAAAAAATATATATAAATAAAAAATATATAAATAATAAAATAAATAAATAAAAGTAACAAACAATTAAAAAGTAGCAGTAAAATAAAAATAGTGAGGCTATATACAAGGGGTACCGGTACAGGGTCAATGTGCGGTTAGTCGTGTTGGACTGTCATTTCTCTTTGCTTATTTGAGCTGTTCTTCCAATAATATGGACTTGGTCTTTTACCAAATATATCTTCTGTTTACCACTCCTACCTTGTCACAACCCAACTGATTGTCTCAAACGCATTAGGAAGGAAAGAATAAATTCCACTTTTAACAAGGCACACCTGTTAATTGAAATGCATTCCAGGTGACTACCTCAAAAAGCTGGTTGAGAAAATGCTAAGAGTGTGCAAAACTGTCATCAATGCAAAGGGTGGCTACTTTGATATCTTGGTTACTACATGATTCCCTGTGTGTTATTTCATAGTTTTGATGTCTTCACTATTGTTCTACAATGTAGAAAATAGTAAAAATAAAGAAAAACTGGAATGAGTAGGTGTGTAAACTTTTGACTAGTACTGTATGGAAATGACACATTTCTGTATTTCATTTTTAATACACTTGTCATTATTGTAACGGCTTTCTTCGGTAGAAGGAGAGTCGGACCAAAATGCGGCGTGTAGATTGCGATCCATGTTTATTAAACTGAAGCAACATGAATCTAAATACAAACACTACCAAACAATAAACGTAACGAAAACCGAAACCGCCTAATACTCATGCACATAAACACAGAATACGGACACTAAGGACAATCACCCACAAACACACAGTGAAACCCAGGCTACCTAAATATGGTTCCCAATCAGAGACAATGACTAACACCTGCCTCTGATTGAGAACCATATCAGGCCAGACATAGAAATAGACAAACAAGACATCCAACATAGAATGCCCACCCAGCTCACGTCCTGACCAACACTAAAACAAGGAAAACACACTACTTTAGTAAATACTTAAAATATAATAGAATCAAGTAAGAACAACTTATTTAATAAATGTTAGATTTGAGTTTGAGTTTATTTTATTTTTACAGGGACAGTGCACATTAATCAACTGAAACAGTAAAAGTGCCGGTTTTAGCCAGCCGGCTGATTTTCAACCCCAGTCCCTGGGCAGGTTATTAAAAACAATTACAATATAGACAATCATTGAGCAGTGAACACGCGCAGAGCAACATAGGACAAGCAAGACATAGCATACAGACAGAGCAACAAAGGACAAGCAAGACGTAGCATACAGACAGAGCAACATAGAACAAAAAGCAGCAAGACAAGATTCATAAAATCAAAGTGTTTCCACACCTCACAAACTACAGACAACAGACAACATGGAAAGCGGCAATACACAACTAGGGATTATGTTCACAAATCTGATTGACCTTTAGCCATGTCTTCATGCATTTTATGAAAGTGTGATATGTGGTGCAGTTATGTGTGTCTGATGGCAGTGTATTCCAGACACGGGAAGCTTTCACAGAGAAAGCGGATTTACTGAAGGTGCTTATCCTTAAGGGAACTACACAGTCACCTCTCATGGCAGACCTTGTGGATCTGCTGCCATATGTTTGGGTTTTCTGTTTAACAAAAATACTGAGTGGAGGGGGAGCCAGGCCATTTAGGATCTTGAATACAAGACATTCGTCGCTGTATTGCACAAGATTTTCCCAACTCAGGAGCTCATGCTTTCTGAGGATGTAACAGTGATGATGGCTAATGGGCTTCCTATCAAGCACTTTGAGAGCCTGTTTGTAGACAGACTGAATAGGTTTTAATGTTGTACAGCAAGCTTGGGCCCAACTAGTCAAGCAGTATGTTAAGTGGGGGAGTATCATAGATTTGAAGTACAGTTTGGCTACCTCTGTAGTCAAACAATTTAGTATAAACCGGAAATGAGCTAGGTTGAATTTGGTTATCCGATTTACCTTTTTCACATGCTTTTTAAAAGAGAGGTTGGAATCAAGTATGATGCCAAGGTACTTAAAATCAGATACCACCTGGAGCTTCTCCCCTGACATCTGGCTCAGTAGCATTTGTTGCCCTCTTTGTGAAGAACATGCACACCGTTTTTTTCACATTGATATGCAAACACGAGTCACTGAGTCACTTTGTAACCTGGACCATTACGGTAGTGAGTTCTTGTGCAGCTTGTTGTTTGCTCTTTGCACATATATCACTGTATCATCTGCATACATTTGAACTTCAGACCCAGTACAGACAGAAGGCAGATCATTAATGTACAGGCTGAACAGGAGGGGCCCCAGTATTGACCCTTGGGGCATGCCCACATCATAGCTAAGTGTGGGCGATAGCTCATTGCTCACTCTGACACATCCATCTCAAGGCATCGGGGAAAAGTCCAACTTGGACAATGTTGTGATGAGAATCTCATGGTTAACACTATCAAAAGCCTTCCTTAGGTCCAGAAATACAGCCCCAAGCAACGCCCCCTGTTGTTGAGGTGTGCAATCAGTTGTTCTGCTACACACTTTTCAACAACCTTTGACACCACAGGTAGTATACTAATGGGCCTGTAGTTACTCACGTCAGCAGGGTCGCCCGATTTAAAGATGGCCGTTATTATGGCCGACTTCCATACCCTTGGAAACACCCTGAGACCAATAGATGTGTTGGTGACCTTAGTAATGGGGCCAATGAGTGACTCTTTGTAGTTTTTAAGAAAGGTAGAGTCCAGCCCAAACACATCTTTGGCTTTAGAGTTCTTCAGTGAGTTAATCACCTTGTTAACCTTTGACTCAGAAACCTCCCTTATGATGAAGACAGGTTGAGTGTCATTCACTAGCACCGAGCCCAATAAACCAGTGGAGGAGTTCTGTGTCAGTACCCTGACAGAGTCAATAAAGTAGGAATTGAAGGCTATTACTATTTGGACTGCATCCTGTGCATGGTCTTTCCCTGTTAACGTTTTTAGATTCTCCCAGATCAATTTAGAATATCCCTTTGCTTCACCAATTGTGTTAATAAACAATTGGCCTGTCTGATTTCTTTCATCACCTTATTTCTCAACATGGTAAACTTTTGTCTGTCATGCGCTTAATTTGGATCTTAAGGCTATTTTTAGAGCATAATCTCATTCTTTCATCAATTTCCAGATTTCTCCATTTAGCCAAGGAGCCAGGTTTGGATTTTCTTTTCTTTAGGAAACCATTTATTGTAGTCTGGATTGTGGATAGAAAAACCTGACTATCAGCTTCCACGTCTGTATAGGACAAGAGATCATTCTAGTTACTTCCCTTAATTGCGTTTTCAAAATAGTTTAATTCACTCTTAAGTATTCTGAGTTGATCCGGCTTTCTAACAGTAGAGAGGTTAAACCTGCTCTTAGACAGCTTTCTGGCTATAAGTGTCAGATTATGATCAGACAGCCCAGTAACCATATTGAATGATTTAGTCACTCTCTCTGGTTTATTACTGAACACCAGATAAATCTGTGTTTTAGAGCAACAAGTCACCCTGGTTGGCCCTTTAACTAGCTGTGTAAGGTCAAAGGTATTAGTGATCCGTTTGAGGGTTTTCCTACAAAACTTGTAGGAAAATATTATTAAATATTATATATTCATAACTTGTAAAAACTCAATAACTTTAGATAAGCAGAACACATCAAACAGGAAAAACATCAATACAGGACTAAGATTGAATCATACTACACTCTGATCGTACTACACTCTGACGCTCTGACGCTCGTCGGATGTGGCAGGGCTTGCAAACTATTACAGCATACAAAGGGAAGCACAGCCAAGAGCTGCCCAGTGACACGAGCCTACCAGAGGAGCTAAACTATGCTCGCTTCGAGGCAAATGGCAGTGAAACATGCATGAGAGCACCAGCTCTTCCGGAAGACAGTGTGATCACACTCTCCGCAGCTGATGTGAGTAAGAGCTTTAAGGCCGCAGGGCCAGAATGATTACCAGGACGTGTACTCCGAGCATGCGTCTTCACTGACATATTCAACCTCTCCCTGTCTGAGTCTGTAATACCAACATGTTTTAAGCAGACCACCATAGTGCCTGTACCCAAAAACACTAAGGTAACCTGCCTAAATGACTACCGACCCGTAGCTCTCACGTCTGTTGCCATGAAGTGCTTTGAAAGGCTGGTCATGGCTCACATCATCATCATCATCCCAGAAACCCTAGACCCACTCCAATTTGCATACCGCCCCAAAAGATTCACAGATGCTGCAATCTCTATTTCACTCCACACTGCCCTTTCCCACCTGGACAAAAGGAACACCTATGTGAGAATTCTATTCATTGACTACAGCTTGGCATTCAACACCATAGTGCCCTCAAAGCTTCTCAATAAACTAAGGACCCTGGGACTAAACACCTCACTCTGCAACTGGATCCTGTACTTCCTGACGAGCCGCCCCCAGGTGGTAAGGGTAGGTAAGAACACATCCGCCACGCTGATCCTCAACACAGGGGCCCCTCAGGAATGCTTGCTCAGCCCCCTCCTGTACTCCCTGTTCACTCATGACTGCACAGCCAGGCACGACTCCAACACCATCATTAAGTTTGCCGATGAGTGGTAGGCCTGATCACCGACAGAGACCTGGCCGTGTGGTGCCAGGACAACAACCTCTCCCTCAATGTGATCAAGACAAAGGAGATGATTGTGGACTACAGGAAAAAGGGGACCGAGCACGCCCCCATTCTCATCGACGGGGCTGCAGTGTAGCAGGTTGAGAGCTTCAAGTTCCTTGGTGTCTACATAACCAGCGAACTAACATGGTAAAGCACACCAAGACAGCCGTGAAGAGGGCACGACAAAACCTATTCCCCCTCAGGACACTGAATAGATTTGGCATGGATCCTCAGATCCTCAAAAGGTTCTACAGCTGCACCATCGAGAGCATCCTGACTGGTTACATCACTGCCTGGTATGGCAACTGCTCTGCCTCTGACCGCAAGGCACTACAGAGGGTAGTATGAACGGTACCGGAGTGCCAAGTCTAGGTCCAAGAGGCTTCTAAACAGCTTCTACCCCCGGGCCATTAGACTTCTGAACACCTAATCAAAATGGCTTCCCAGACTATTTGCATTGCTCGCAGTCGGTCCTTCCAATTCACCCCAAAGGTGTTTGATGGGGCTAAGGTTAGGGCTCTGTGTAGGCCAGTCAAGTTCTTCCACATCTCGTCAAACCATTTCTGTATGGACCTCGCTTTGTCCACGGGGGCATTGCCATGCTGAAATCGGAAAGGGCCTTCCCCAAACTTTTGCCACAAAGTTAGAAGCACAGAATCATCTAGAATGTCATTTTATGAAGTAGGATTAAGATTTCCCTTCACTCCTCCTCCGAACTTTACAGTTGGCACTATGCATTGGGGCAGGAAGCGTTCTCCTGGCATCTGCCAAACCCAGATTCGTCCGTCGGATTGCCAGATGGTGAAACGTTATTCATCACTCCAGATAAAGCATTTCCACTGCTCCAGAGTCCAATGGTGGCAAGCTTTACACAACTCCAGCTAACGCTTGGCATTGCACATTGTGATCTTAGACTTGTCTGCGGCTGCTCGGCCATGAAAATCTATTTCATCCAGCTCCCGACTAACAATTATGCAGACGTTGCTTCCAGAGGCAGTTTGGAACTTTGTAGTGAGTGTTGCAACCAAGGACAAATGTTTTCTATGCTTCAGCACTCGGTGGTCCCGTTCTGTGAGCTTGTTTGGCATACCACAACAGAGGCTGAGCCGTTGTTGCTCCTAGATGTTTCCACTTCACAATAACAGAACTTGACCGGGGCAGTTGACCGGGGCAGTTGACCGGGGCAGTTGACCGGGGCAGTTGACCGGGGCAGTTGACCGGGGCAGTTGACCGGGGCAGTTGACCGGGGGAGCTCTAGCAGGGCCGAAATTTGACAAACTGACTTGTTGGATAGATGGCATCCTATGATGGTGCCACGTTGAAAGTCAAAGCTCTTTAGTAAGACCAACCTACTGCCAATGTTTGTCTATGGAGATTGCATTTCTGTGTGCTTGATTTAATACACCTGTCAGCAACAGGTGTGGCTGAAATAGCCAAATCCACTAATTTGACATGTCCACATACTCTTCATCTAAGCCACAACAATAGACAAACACAGTCTGCTTAAACTAATAACACACAAACAATTATACGTTTTAATGTCTTTACTGAACACACCTTGTTAATATTCACAGTGCAGGGTAGGAAAAGTATGTGAACCCTTGGATTTAATAACTGGTTTACCCTCCTACCCTCCAATAACCTCAACCAAACGTTTTCTGTAGTTGCGGATCAGACCTGCACAACAATCAGGTCTGATCCTCTTCACAAAACTGTTTCAGTTCAACAATATTCTTGGGATATCTGGTGTAAACCGCTCACTTGAGGTCATGCCACAGCATCTCAATCGGGCTGAGGTCAGGACTCTAACTGGGCCACTAAAGAAGGTGTATTTTCACCATTTTGTTGTGTTTTGGGTCGTTGTCCTGTTGCATCACCCAACTTCTGCTGAGCTTCAATTGGCGGACATATAGCCTTACATTCTTTTGCAAAATGTCTTGATAAACGTGGGAATTCATTTTTCTGTCTGATAGCAAGCTGTCCAGGCCCTGAGGCAGCAAAGCAGCCCCAAACCATGATGCTCCCTCCACCATACTTTACTGTTGGGATGTGGTTTTGATGTTGGTGTGATGAGCCTTTTTTTCTCCTTCCAAACAATTCAACTGTAGTTTCATCTGTCCACTGAATATTTTGCCAGAAGCGCTGTGGAACATCCAGGTGATCTTTTGCGAACTTCAGATGTGCAGCAATGTTGTTTTTTTGGACAGCAGTGGCTTCATCCGTGGAGTCCTCCCATGAACACCATTATTGTTTAGTGTTTGACGTATCGTAGACTCGTCAACAGAGATGTTAGCATGTTCCAGAGATTTCTGTAAGTCTTTAGCTGACACACTAGGATTCTTCTTAACCTCATTGATCATTCTGCGCTGTGCTCTTGCAGTCATCTTTGCAGGACGGCCACTCTTAGGGAGAGTAGCAACAGTGCTGAACTTTCTCCATTTATAGACAATTTGTCTTACTGAGGACTGATGGACATCAAGGCTTTTAGAGATTATTTTGTAACCCTTTCCAACTTTATGCAAGACAACAATTCTTAATCTTATGTCTTCTGAGATCTCTTTTGTCCGAGGCATGGTTCTCATCAGGAAATGCTTCTTGTAAACAAAAAAAAACTCACATTTTGTGAGGGCAGCTCTCACCAACATCTCCAATCTCTTCTCATTGATTTGACTCCAGGTTAGCGGACTCCTAACTCTAGTTAGCTTTTGGGGAAGTCATTAATAACCTACACTGTGAATCTTTAAATTATGTATTCAATACATACAAGACCAATACAATAAGTGTTGTGTTATTGGTTTTAGCACCATTTTTTTGTATATTGTTGTGACTTTCAGGGTCAATTTATGCAGAAATAATTCCAAAGGGTTCGCATGCTTTTTCTTGCCACTGTATAGTGTATATAATTTGTGTTCTACAGGCAGTTGGAGATGTTTGAGTATCTACTACTCAATCGCTTTAATGAGTTAGGAAATTACTTTTTACGGTCATAGTGTGTTACAGGGAATGTGTGTTTGTGTGATTGGATTGTGTGTATGTGTGTGTGTGTGTTTTGGTGTGTTATGGAGAAACCATCTGTGTTTTAGCAGAGTGTGGTCGTGGTCCAGTGCCTTCGCCTGATTATGGTGAAGCATGGTGAGGGAGACAGAGAGAGAGAGGGTGTGTGTGATTATGGTGAAGCATGGTGAGAGAGACAGAGAGAGAGAGAGAGAGAGAGAGAGAGAGAGCAACACACACACAGACACACACACATACACACAGAGAACGAGAAACACCCACAGACACACAAACACACACACACAGTGTGATTATGGTGAAGCATGGTGAGAGAGACAGAGAGAGAGGGTGTGTGTGATTATGGTGAAGCATGGTGAGAGAGACAGAGAGAGGGTGTGTGTGATTATGGTGAAGCATGGTGAGAGAGACAGAGAGAGAGGGTGTGTGATTATGGTGAAGCATGGTGAGAGAGACAGAGAGAGAGGGTGTGTGTGATTATGGTGAAGCATGGTGAGGGAGACAGAAAGAGAGAGGGTGTGTGATTATGGTGAAGCATGGTGAGGGAGACAGAGAGAGAGGGTGTGTGTGATTTTGGTGAAGCATGGTGAGGGAGACAGAGAGAGGGTGTGTGATTATGGTGAATAATGGTGAGGGAGACAGAGAGAGAGGGTGTGTGTGATTATGGTGAAGCATGGTGAGAAAGACAGAGAGAGAGGGTGTGTGTGATTATGGTGAAGCATGGTGAGAGAGACAGAGAGAGAGGGTGTGTGTGATTATGGTGAAGCATGGTGAGAGAGACAGAGAGAGAGGGTGTGTGTGATTATGGTGAAGCATGGTGAGGGAGACAGAGAGAGAGGGTGTGTGTGATTATGGTGAAGCATGGTGAGAGAGACAGAGAGAGAGGGTGTGTGTGATTATGGTGAAGCATGGTGAGGGAGACAGAAAGAGAGAGGGTGTGTGATTATGGTGAAGCATGGTGAGGGAGACAGAGAGAGAGGGTGTGTGTGATTTTGGTGAAGCATGGTGAGGGAGACAGAGAGAGGGTGTGTGATTATGGTGAATAATGGTGAGGGAGACAGAGAGAGAGGGTGTGTGTGATTATGGTGAAGCATGGTGAGAAAGACAGAGAGAGAGGGTGTGTGTGATTATGGTGAAGCATGGTGAGAGAGACAGAGAGAGAGGGTGTGTGTGATTATGGTGAAGCATGGTGAGAGAGACAGAGAGAGAGGGTGTGTGTGATTATGGTGAAGCATGGTGAGGGAGACAGAGAGAGAGGGTGTGTGTGATTATGGTGAAGCATGGTGAGAGAGACAGAGAGAGAGGGTGTGTGTGATTATGGTGAAGCATGGTGAGAGAGACAGAGAGAGGGTGTGTGTGATTATGGTGAAGCATGGTGAGGGAGACAGAAAGAGAGAGGGTGTGTGATTATGGTGAATAATGGTGAGGGAGACAGAGAGAGAGGGTGTGTGTGATTATGGTGAAGCATGGTGAGAAAGACAGAGAGAGAGGGCGTGTGTGATTATGGTGAAGCATGGTGAGAGAGACAGAGAGAGAGGGTGTCTGTGGTTATGGTGAAGCATGGTGAGAGAGACAGAGAGAGAGGGTGTGTGTGATTATGGTGAAGCATGGTGAGGGAGACAGAAAGAGAGAGGGTGTGTGATTATGGTGAATAATGGTGAGGGAGACAGAGAGAGAGGGTGTGTGTGATTATGGTGAAGCATGGTGAGAAAGACAGAGAGAGAGGGCGTGTGTGATTATGGTGAAGCATGGTGAGAGAGACAGAGAGAGAGGGTGTGTGTGATTATGGTGAAGCATGGTGAGGGAGACAGAGAGAGAGGGTGTGTGTGATTATGGTGAAGCATGGTGAGAGAGACAGAGAGAGAGGGTGTGTGTGGTTATGGTGAAGCATGGTGAGAGAGACAGAGAGAGAGGGTGTGTGTGATTATGGTGAAGCATGGTGAGGGAGACAGAAAGAGAGAGGGTGTGTGATTATGGTGAAGCATGGTGAGGGAGACAGAGAGAGAGGGTGTGTGTGATTTTGGCGAAGCATGGTGAGGGAGACAGAGAGAGAGAGGGTGTGTGATTATGGTGAATAATGGTGAGGGAGACAGAGAGAGAGGGTGTGTGTGATTATGGTGAAGCATGGTGAGGGAGACAGAGAGAGAGGGTGTGTGTGATTTTGGCGAAGCATGGTGAGGGAGACAGAGAGAGAGAGGGTGTGTGATTATGGTGAATAATGGTGAGGGAGACAGAGAGAGAGGGTGTGTGTGATTATGGTGAAGCATGGTGAGAAAGACAGAGAGAGAGGGCGTGTGTGATTATGGTGAAGCATGGTGAGAGAGACAGAGAGAGAGGGTGTGTGTGATTATGGTGAAGCATGGTGAGAGAGACAGAGAGAGAGGGTGTGTGTGATTATGGTGAAGCATGGTGAGAGAGAAAGAGAGAGAGGGTGTGTGTGTGTAGTTTGGTTCCAGTTCTCTGGCCATGGTTCTAGTGTGTTCTGTGTGTGTGTCTGTGGTACTGTCTGTGGTGGGTACTAAGGTATTGAGGCATGCCTTGGGTCAGCCTTTCCAACAGTCAGTCTTTCCACTGATCAGGCCCAAACAATGTTAGCCACATTGCTTTCTGACACACACACACAGGCACACACACACACACTGAACTCGATAATTTGATTATTCAGATGCTGTGGTCATTTCGTCAGAATGAATTATACGAAGAGCTTACTGTATATGTGTGTAAGTGTCTATGTGTGTTTGTGTGCCTCAACATTTGTCAAGTTGAGGACATGTCCTGCTTTGACACAACACAGAGATTTGGAATGATCCAAATATGATCTAAAACCCAGGTTTTATCTCTGTGTTGCACTGTTTGTACCAAGGACATTGATGGTACTTAGAGAGACAGAGCGAGAGAGACAGAAAGATAAAGATAAAGACAGAGACAGACAGACCAGGCCAGACCAGACCAGACCAGACAGACAGACAGACAGACAGACAGACAGACAGACAGACAGACAGACAGACAGACAGACAGACAGACAGACAGACAGACAGACAGACAGACAAAGAGAGACAGAGAAAGAGACAGACAGACAGACAGACAGACAGACAGACAGACAGACAGACAGACAGACAGACAGACAGACAGACAGACAGACAGACAGAGAAAGAGACAGAGAGAGAGAGAGAGAGAGAGAGAGAGAGAGAGAGACAGACAGACAGAGAGACAGACAGACAGACAGCGAGAGAGAGACAGACAGACAGACAGACAGACAGACAGACAGACAGACAGCGAGAGAGAGAGAGACAGACAGACAGACAGACAGACAGACAGACAGACAGACAGACAGACAGACAGACAGACAAAGAGAGACAGAGAAAGAGACAGACAGACAGACAGACAGACAGACAGACAGACAGACAGACAGACAGACAGACAGACAGACAGAGAAAGAGACAGAGAGAGAGAGAGAGAGAGAGAGAGAGAGAGAGAGAGAGACAGACAGACAGAGAGACAGACAGACAGACAGACAGCGAGAGAGAGAGAGACAGACAGACAGACAGACAGACAGATAGACAGACAGACAGACAGACAGACAGGCAGACAGACAGACAGACAGACAGACAGACAGACAGACAGACAGACAGACAGACAGACAGACAGACAAAGAGAGACAGAGAAAGAGACAGACAGAGAAAGAGACAGAGAGAGAGAGAGAGAGAGAGAGAGAGAGAGACAGACAGACAGACAGACAGACAGACAGACAGACAGACAGACAGACAGACAGACAGACAGATAGACAGACAGACAGACAGACAGACAGACAGACAGACAGACAGACAGACAGATAGACAGACAGACAGACAGAGAGAGAGAAAGAGAGAAAGAAAACAGAGGAAGCATAAAGGGTAAGAAATTGTAGGAAAACCATCAGACTTTTCCCCTTTGTTCCATGTTCTGGCCGAAACATCAGCACTCTGTGGGAGGGAGGGGAACCACTTTATGATGCTCTAATTCAGGGGGAAGGAGTCTGGCGTGACACCATAGGGCCTGTGGGGACCAGATATGGCGTGCAACACATGTCTTTCCTGTCAGTGTGGTTTTCTGTCTTTACGGGAGGTACAGATGTCTGCCATGCCTCTAAGTCTGCAGAGAGAGAGGGAGAGAGAGAGAGGCAATGAGAGAGAAAGAGAGAGAGCGAGAGAGCGAGAGAGAGAGAGAGAGAGAGAGAGAGAGAGAGGCAATGAGAGAGAAAGAGAGAGAGTGCGAGAGACAGAGACAGAATAGAGGGGAAAAGAGTTTCAGACTCCTCTACCCTCCTCTCCTCTACCTCAAATCAAATCAAATTTTATTGGTCAAGTACACATATTTAGCAGGTGTTATTGTGGGTTGTAGTGAAATGCTTGTGTTCCTAGCTCTACAGACACTGATCTAAAAGTAAAATAATGGAATTAATAAATATATACATTTTAGGATGAGTCCGGGGTATAAATATATTTATGTGATGGGATGTATAGACATTATAGACATTATTCTTAGAAATGCAAGAGAAAGGCCATAATGTATTACTCCAGCCCAGGCGCAATTTAGATTTTGGCCACTAGATGGCAAGCAGTGTATGTGTAAAGTTTTAGACTAATCCAAGACTGGCCAAATGTGCCTAATTGGTTCATTAATACATTTTCAACATTACAATTGTGCACTCTCCTCAAACAATAGCATGGCATTCATTCACTGTAATAGCTACTGTAAATTGGACAGTGCAGTTAGATTAACAAGAATTTAAGCTTTCTGCCCAAATAAAATATGTCTATGTCCTGGGAAATGTTTTTGTTACTTACAACCTCATGCTAACCACATTAGCCTATGTTAGCTTAACCGTCCCATGGGGGTACACCGATCCTGTAGACGTTTTAATAAATAGCTGTCTTCTTTGCAATCGGCCAGCGCTAAGTCCTAAGAAAGCATCTTGATAGCATTAAGGAGTCTTATTCAACCCACGCTGTCTGCCTCTAGAACCCTGATCGTGCAGTTCAATATTTGTATTCTGTCGCTCTCTCTCTCTCTCTCTCTCTCTCTCTCTGTCTCTCTGTCTCTCTCTCTCTCTCTCCCCCCCACTCTCTCTCTCTCTCTCCCCCCACTCTCTCTCTCTCCCCTCTCTGTCTCTCTCTCTCTCTCTCTCTCTCTCTCTCTCTCTCTCTCTCCCCTCTCTGTCCCTCCCCCCACTCTCTCTCTAAAGGAGTCTTATTCAACCCACGCTGTCTGCCTCTAGAACCCTGATCGTGCAGTCCAATATTTGTATTCTGTCGCTCTCTCTCTCTCTCTCTCTTTCTCTCTCTCTCGTTCTCGTTCTCGCTCTCGCTCTCGCTCTGTCTCTGTCTCTGTCTCTCTCTCTCTCTCTCTCTCTCCCCTCTCTCTCTCTCGCTCAGAGAAATCAGGGAGCCAAGCGCAGGCATTTAATGAGGGCTGGATGACATTTACTTTCCCTCCTCCACCCATCCTCCTCTCCTCACCTCTCCAGGAACTTCAGAAGAGCAGCTATCAGACGGGAACGTGAAGGAGAGGAATGAAGATACTGAACACAAACACATGCATGCACGCACACACACACAAGTGATTCAGCAAATGATGCTATAATAATGCCACTTAAATTTACATATCTCACATTACTCATCTCATATGTATATACTGTATTTTATACCGTCTATTGCACCTTGCCTATGCCGCTCTGTCATTGCTCATCCATATATTTAAATGTATATATTCTTATTCCATTCCTTTACTTAGATTAGTGTGTATTAGGTAGTTGTTGTGTAATATACAGATATACACTGTACACATTATGTGTGTGTGTTTTCTTGTGTCTGTTGCTCGGTGTCTGCTGAAGCTCTTGATCATTCAGTGGATTGTCGGACTAATGAGCCTATTAAACTAACCAAGATTATTTTACTCTTTCTCTGTCTCTGTCTCTGTCTCTCGCTCTCTCTCTCTGTCTCTCTGTCTGTCTGTCTGTCTCTCTCTCTCTCTGTCTCCCTCACTCACTCGCTCTGTCTCTGTCTCTGTCTCTCTCTCTCATTTTCTCTCACAATGTCTTTCTATCGCTCGTTCAGTCTCTCTTTCTCTCTTTCTCTCCCTCTCTTTCTCTGTCTCTCTCTCTCCCTCCTTTTCTCTCTCTTTCTCTCCCTCTCTTTCTCTGTCTCTCTCTATCCCTCCTTTTCTCTCTCTTTGTCTCTTCTGCTGTTTCTTGCTTTCATTTGAAATCCTCCAACCACAGCTGTATTTGTAGATGCTCATCAAGAAGTTGAACTGAACATAATCTTAAACTGACAGACATTATTCCTATTACTTTTCCTTTCAAATGATGTAACTGTTTTGTCTTCACACACAAGAGAAGGACTTCTCCCAAAATGGCACCATATCCCCTATATAGTGCACTACTTTTGACCAGGGCCCATAAGTCTCTGGTCAAAAGTAGTGCACCATATAAAGACTAGGTTGCCGTTTGGGACGCACCGAAGGAGGGGTGTGAGAGGCGCTGTCTCTACTTAGTAGAACAACGTGTCGAGCCCCAAGACTGATCTGGAATAATTAAACATGAAATAGCCATCAGCTAAGCATCTCAGGTTAAGCCTTAATACTCTATGGGTCAATTAAGTTAGGCTGTTAGAGGGCTACTGTAGTGGAGAGGACAGGACTTCCAGGAGCATCAATAATGTTGGACTCCCACCCATCCCTCTTGGTTGTGTGTGTGTGTGTGTGTGTGTGTGTGTGTGTGTGTGTGTGTGTGTGTGTGTGTGTGTGTGTGTGTGTGTGTGTGTGTGCGTGTGTGTGTAGCAGTGTGTGTAGCAGTGTGTGTGTCTGTGTCTGCATTTTTGTCTTTGTGTGCGTGAGTTCATGCCTCTGTATTGTCTGTGTGTCTGGGTGTGTATCGGAGTGTAACACTGCTCAGTATGCAAGTATACTACCCTCTACTTTCCCACAGGTCAGGGGATGATGCACTCAAAGCTTACGGGTCAAAGGTCATGTAGGCCTATAGTGTGACATCATGACAGCCCAGAAAGGTCACCTGAGGTCAGGGCTGAGGAGGGGAGGACACTGACATGACAAAAAGACCCCAGATATATATAGAAGAGGCCCCAATGAAAGGAGGGAGAGAGTGAACAAAGAGTGAAGGAATGAAGGGAGAATGGAAGAGAGAAAGAGAGAGAGAGTGAAGGAATGAAGGGAGAATGGAAGAGAGAAAGAGAGAGAGAGAGTGAAGGAATTAAGGGAGAATTGAAGAGAGAAAGAGAGAGAGAGTGAAGGAATGAAGGGAGAATTGAAGAGAGAAAGAGAGAGAGAGTGAAGGAATGAAGGGAGAATGGAAGAGAGAAAGAGAGAGAGAGAGTGAAGGAATGAAGGGAGAATGGAAGAGAGAAAGAGAGAGAGAGAGTGAAGGAATGAAGGGAGAATGGAAGAGAGAAAGAGAGAGAGATTGAAGGAATGAAGGGAGAATTGAAGAGAGAAAGAGAGAGTGAAGGAATGAAGGGATAATTGAAGAGAGAAAGAGAGAGAGAGAGAGTGAAGGAATGAAGGGAGAATTGAAGAGAGAAAGAGAGAGAGAAGTTGAAGGAATGAAGGGAAAATGGAAGAGAGAAAGAGAGAGAGAAGTTGAAGGAATGAAGGGAGAATTGAAGAGAGAAAGAGAGAGAGAGATTGAAGGAATGAAGGAAGAATGGAAGAGAGAAAGAGAGAGAGATTGAAGGAATGAAGGGAGAGTGGAAGAGAGAAAGAGAGAGAGAGATTGAAGGAATGAAGGGAGAATTGATGAGAGAAAGAGAGAGAGAGAGAGTGAAGGAATGAAGGGAGAATGGAAGAGAGAAAGAGAGAGAGAGAGAAGGAATGAAGGGAGAATGGAAGAGAGAAAGAGAGAGAGAGAGATTGAAGGAATGAAGGGAGAATTGAAGAGAGAAAGAGAGAGAGAGAGAGTGAAGGAATGAAGGGAGAATTGACGAGAGAAAGAGAGAGAGAGAGTGAAGGAATGAAGGGAGAATGGAAGAGAGAAAGAGAGAGAGAGATTGAAGGAATGGAGAATTGAAGAGAGAAAGAGAGAGTGAAGGAATGAAGGGAGAATTGAAGAGAGAAAGAGAGAGAGAGAGTGAAGGAATGAAGGGAGAATTGAAGAGAGAAAGAGAGAGAGAAGTTGAAGGAATGAAGGGAAAATGGAAGAGAGAAAGAGAGAGAGAAGTTGAAGGAATGAAGGGAGAATTGAAGAGAGAAAGAGAGAGAGAGATTGAAGGAATGAAGGAAGAATGGAAGAGAGAAAGAGAGAGAGAGATTGAAGGAATGAAGGGAGAATGGAAGAGAGAAAGAGAGAGAGAGATTGAAGGAATGAAGGGAGAATTGATGAGAGAAAGAGAGAGAGAGAGTGAAGGAATGAAGGGAGAATGGAAGAGAGAAAGAGAGAGAGAGAAGGAATGAAGGGAGAATGGAAGAGAGAAAGAGAGAGAGAGAGTGAAGGAATGAAGGGAGAATTGAAGAGAGAAAGAGAGAGAGAGATTGAAGGAATGAAGGGAGAATTGAAGAGAGAAAGAGAGAGTGAGGAATGTTTCCAGATTGTCAGTTGTTCTGGTGACCTTATGGAAATGAGGAAGGAATTATTTTGACATAGCTACATATCTCAGGCTGCGATGTTAAAGGGGGAATCTGGGATTCAACAAATAAACAAACAGTCACACTTCCAGAAGCTATATAGCTCACACTTTATTAGGATTGTCCAGATTTTCCATGTGTAGATGCTCCACATATAGTCAAACTATCAAAACTATCTGTTAATAAGCAACTGCTTGCTATAGTTACAGTTAGGGTTAAGGTTTAGAATAAGGGTTAAGGTTAGGGTTAAGGTTAAGATTAGGGTTAGGGTTAGGGTTAAGGTTAGGGTTAGGGTTAGGGTTAAGGTTAGGGTTAGGGTTAGGGTTAAGGTTTAGAATAAGGGTTAAGGTTAGGGTTAAGGTTAAGATTAGGGTTAGGGTTAGGGTTAAGGTTAGGGTTAGGGTTAAGGTTAAGGTTAGGGTTAGGGTTAGGGTTAGCACTCTGCGTTTAGATGTGTGCATACACACATCTGTGTGTGTGTGTGTGTGTGTGTGTGTGTGTGTGTGTGTGTGTGTGTGTGTGTGTGTGTGTGTGTGTAACAGCAGTGTATTGCCTGTGATTGCAGCTGGAGAAGATAATTGTCTGTTTTATGAATAATAGTTGGCATTTAAACATGTTAAATTCATCAGGAGAGACACTGTTACTAATCATCTAGATGTGAGCTTCAACTGCTCTCTGAGACACGGCTTGTAATTCCTCAAGACTTGCATGAATATTAAATATTTGTTTTTCTGTAATCCATAATCTGCTTGGAAAGTGGAGACGTCATTTAATGTCAAAGGGTAAACATTACTGGAGTCACCTTGCGGTTTTGGAGAAAGCATTGGAAATAGATTTGGGGCAACTAATTAACGGTGTTCACTGAGTATACCAAACATTCAGAACACCTTCCTAAAATTGAGCTGCACCCTCCCCCTTTTGTGCTCAGAACAGCCTCAATTCTTCGGGGCATGGACTCTACAAGGTGTCGAAAGCATTCCACAGGGATGATGGCCCATTTTGACTCCAATGCTTCCCACTGTTGTGTC
>NC_048570.1:83464567-83497067 GCF_013265735.2 Oncorhynchus mykiss
AGATGTGATAGAGCTCACATCAGGAGCAGAACAACCATGTACATGGACGTGTGATAATCAACCCATGCATTTAAATTGATTCTTTTTTTCTTGTCTCAAACCTCGTATTTAGAATTACATCTGGAATACTCCAACCAGGAAAACATGGGAATTTTGTGGAAGTTAGTTTTCTGTTAACATGGTCCTCAACAGGTTATAAATTAACCTTAACTACATCAAGATAAAATTATTTGACTTAAAACTGCATTGTTGGTTAAGGGCTTGTAAGTAAGCATTTCACGGTGAGGTCTACACCTGTTGTATTCACCTCATGTAACTAATAACTTCTGATTTGATTTGATTTTGACATGAAACAGCGAGAAACAGCATCTAACCATGTGTTGAACTAGGGACCCGGGTTCAAATACTATTTGAAATCATTTCAAATATTTTATTTGTGTTTGATTGAACTTGCCTGGGTTAATGGACCGACAGTCCCACAACTGAAAATCCTGCCCAACTGGGACTCCAGGCAACCTAAAGAAAACACATTTTAAAGATTTCAAATAGTATTTGAACCCAGGTCTGAATGGGAGTTTGAGGCAGCGAGGCCTTTATAATTACTATGCCAGAGATGCAGATAGTAGACCATGATGATTCAGCCTAAGAAGACAGTTAGGGGACTGTTCTAGTTCATCAAACTAGGTCAGTCCCCATAACTGTCTTCTTAAGGACCCCTACTGTAAGTACCCTGCTGAGTCTCTGCCTGCGTCCCAAATGGCACCCTATGCCCTACATAGTGCTGCACTTTTGACCAGAGACCTATGGTGCACTACACAGGGAACAGGGTGCCATTTGGGATGCGTGCTATGTTCTGTCTTCAGGAATCACTGGATATTGGAATGTATAGTACTGTATATTCAGTCTTCCTAGGACAATGTGAACTGAAACATGTATCTCGGTATTGATAAAAAACTATGTGTTTTAGAAACAAGAGATGAAGAGACAGGCACCCCACACACAAACACCCACACACACACACACACACACACACACACACACACACACACACACACACACACACACACACACACACACACACACACACACATACACACACACACACAGACACACACACACACACACACAGACACACACACACACACACACACACACACACACACACACACACACACACACACACACACACACACTCACATCATACACCACACGCACACACACACACACACACACACATACACACACACACACACACACACACTCACATCATACACCACGCACACACACACACACACACGCACGCACGCACGCACGCACGCACACACACACACACACACACACACACACACACACACACACACACACACACACACACACACACACACACAGACTGTTGTTTTTGCATCTCTTCCCTGTTAAATATTTGATGGTGAGGCCTGTTTAGCCCCCAGACACACACACACACACACACACACACACACACACACAGAGGCGGACAGAGAGGTAGAGGGGAGATGCAGACAGAGAGGTAGAGGGGAGAGGCATTCAGAAAGGTAGAGGAAGACAGAGAGGTAGAGGGGAGAGGCAGACAGAAAGGTAGAGGCAGACAGAGAGGTAGAGGGGAGAGGCAGACAGAGATGTAGAGTGGAGAGGCAGACAGAAAGGTAGAGGCAGACAGAGAGGTAGAGGGGAGAGGCAGACAGAGATGTAGAGGGGAGAGGCAGACAGAAAGGTAGAGGCAGACAGAGAGGTAGAGGGGCGAGGCAGACAGAGAGGTGGAAGGGAGAAGGCAGACAGAAAGGTAGAGGCAGACAGAGAGGTAGAGGGAAGAGGCAGACAGGAAGGTAGAGGGAAGAGGCAGACAGAAAGGTATAGGGAGAGGCAGACAGAGAGGCAGACAGAGAGGTAGAGGGGAAGGCAGACAGAGAGGTAGAGGGGAGAGGCAGACAGAGAGGTAGAGTGGAGAGGCAGACAGAGAGGTAGAGGGGAAGGTAGACAGAGAGGTAGAGGCAGACAGAGAGTTAGAGGGGAGAGGCAGACAGAGAGGTAGAGGGGAAGGCAGACAGAGAGGTAGAGGGGAGAGGCAGACAGAGAATTAGAGGGGAAGGCAGACATCAGATCAGAGAATGAGTTAGGGGGAAGTGTTGTTGTGTTTTTCCATATTCATTTTTCACGACCTAGAAAATCCCCAGAGGTTGTTTGTGTAGCCCTACAGAGGCCACGTCATTTATAATGTGAACAGGTGTGAATTCAAACCCAGAGAGATTTCCAGCAGATTTTTTCAAATGTGGTGTATTTATTTGGAATCCAGTATTACACTTAATCTTATGACAGGAGCCAGAAGCTCCTATCCGACTGCACGACTACAGGAAAAACTCTGGGTCCTTGTATGGGCTTCAGGAAAATCTCCTGTCTCTGTTTGTGAAATATATATTATACATATGCAATATATATGAGTGTTTTTTTGTGTGTGGTTTTGCCCTCCTCTCTCTAACCGTGGGGCTCTGGGGAGAGACGGCAGCCGAGCAGACAAGCTGGTCTATCTCACACTGCAGAGGGAGTGGGTGGTCGACTGAATACGGGAGAGGGAGAGAGACAGAATATGTTAGATAGAAAGCTGTGGAGGGAATTAGAGAATAAACGGAGAAAGAGCTGTTGCGTGCTGTATATGATTCAATGCAGAGAGAATGAGAGAGAGAGAGATGATAGAGGGAGAGACAGAGGGGAGTGAGAAGTGAGAATGAGAGAGGAGAGAGGAGAGATGAGAGAGGCTAAAGGAGAGAGGAGAGAGGCTAAAGGAGAGAGGCTAAAGGAGAGAGTAGAGAGGCTAAAGGAGAGAGGCTAAAGGAGGGGGGAGAGAGGCTAAAGTAGAGAGGAGAGAGGCTAAAGTAGAGAGGAGAGAGGCTAAAGTAGAGAGGAGAGAGGCTAAAGTAGAGAGGAGAGAGGCTAAAGGAGAGAGGCTAAAGGAGAGAGGCTAAAGGAGAGAGTAGAGAGGCTAAAGGAGAGAGGCTAAAGGAGAGAGGCTAAAGGAGAGAGGAGAGAGGCTAAAGGAGAGAGGCTAAAGGAGAGAGGCTAAAGGAGAGAGGAGAGAGGCTAAAGGAGAGAGGCTAAAGGAGAGAGGCTAAAGGAGAGAGGAGAGAGGAGAGAGGCTAAAGGAGAGAGGAGAGAGGCTAAAGGAGAGAGGCTAAAGGAGAGAGTAGAGAGGCTAAAGGAGAGAGGCTAAAGGAGAGAGGCTAAAGTAGAGAGGAGAGAGGAGAGAGGCTAAAGGAGAGAGGAGAGAGGAGAGAGGCTAAAGGAGAGAGTAGAGAGGCTAAAGGAGAGAGGCTAAAGGAGAGAGTAGAGAGGCTAAAGGAGAGAGGCTAAAGGAGAGAGTAGAGAGGCTAAAGGAGAGAGGCTAAAGGAGAGAGTAGAGAGGCTAAAGGAGAGAGGCTAAAGGAGAGAGGAGAGAGGCTAAAGGAGAGAGGCTAAAGGAGAGAGGCTAAAGGAGAGAGGAGAGAGGCTAAAGGAGAGAGGCTAAAGGAGAGAGTAGAGAGGCTAAAGGAGAGAGGCTAAAGTAGAGAGGAGAGAGGCTAAAGTAGAGAGGAGAGAGGCTAAAGTAGAGAGGAGAGAGGCTAAAGTAGAGAGGAGAGAGGAGAGAGGCTAAAGGAGAGAGGCTAAAGGAGAGAGTAGAGAGGCTAAAGGAGAGAGGCTAAAGGAGAGAGGCTAAAGTAGAGAGGAGAGAGGAGAGAGGCTAAAGGAGAGAGGAGAGAGGAGAGAGGCTAAAGGAGAGAGTAGAGAGGCTAAAGTAGAGAGGCTAAAGGAGAGAGTAGAGAGGCTAAAGGAGAGAGGCTAAAGTAGAGAGGAGAGAGGCTAAAGTAGAGAGGAGAGAGGCTAAAGTAGAGAGGAGAGAGGCTAAAGTAGAGAGGAGAGAGGCTAAAGTAGAGAGGAGAGAGGCTAAAGGAGGGAGGAGAGAGGCTAAAGTAGAGAGGAGAGAGGCTAAAGTAGAGGAGAGAGGCTAAAGGAGAGAGGAGAGAGGCTAAAGTAGAGAGGAGAGAGGCTAAAGGAGGGAGGAGAGAGGCTAAAGTAGAGAGGAGAGAGGCTAAAGGAGAGAGGAGAGAGGCTAAAGGAGGGAGGAGAGAGGCTAAAGTAGAGAGGAGAGAGGCTAAAGTAGAGAGGAGAGAGGCAAAAGGAGAGAGGAGAGAGGCTAAAGAAGAGAGGAGAGAGGCTAAAGTAGAGAGGAGAGAGGAGAGAGGAGAGAGGAGAGAGGAGAGAGTATAAAGTAGAGAGGAGAGAGGAGAGAGGAGAGAGGCTAAAGTAGAGTGGAGAGAGGCTAAAGTAGAGAGGAGAGAGGAGAGAGGCTAAAGGAGAGAGGAGAGAGGCTAAAGTAGATGGAGAGAGGCTAAAGTAGAGAGGCTAAAGTAGAGAGGAGAGAGGAGAGAGTCTAGAATAGAGAGGAGAGAGGAGAGAGGAGAGAAGCTAAAGTATAGAGGAGAGAGGAGATGGGATAAAGTAGAGAGGCTAAAGTAGAGAGGAGAGGAGAGAGGCTTAGGTAGAGAGGAGAGAGGAGAAAGTAGAGAGGAGAGAGGCTAAAGTTGAGAGGAGAGAGGAGAGAGGCTAAAGGAGAGAGGCTAAAGTAGAGAGGAGAGAGGTTAAAGTAGAGAGGAGAGAGGAGAGAGGCTAAAGTAGAGAGGTTAAAGTAGAGAGGAGAGTGGTTAAAGTAGAGAAGAGAGAGGAGAGAGGCTAAATGAGAGAGGAGAAAGGCTAAAGGAGAGAGGAGAGAGGTTAAAGTAGAGAGGAGAGTGGTTAAAGTAGAGAAGAGAGAGGAGAGAGGCTAAATGAGAGAGGAAAGAGGCTAAAGTAGAGAGGAGAGAGGCTGAAGGAGAGAGGAGAGAGGCTAAAGTAGAGAGGAGAGAGGCTAAAGGAGAGAAGAGAGAGGAGAGAGGCTAAAGTAGAGAAGAGAGAGGCTGAAGGAGAGAGGAGAGAGGCTAAAGTAGAGAGGCTAAAGTTGAGAGGAGAGAGGAGAGAGGCTAAAGGAGAGAGGTTAAAGTAGAGAGGAGAGTGGTTAAAGTAGAGAAGAGAGAGGAGAGAGGCTAAATGAGAGAGGAGAAAGGCTAAAGGAGAGAGGAGAGAGGTTAAAGTAGAGAGGAGAGGGGTTAAAGTAGAGAAGAGAGAGGAGAGAGGCTAAAGTAGAGAGGAAAGAGGCTAAAGTAGAGAGGAGAGAGGCTGAAGGAGAGAGGAGAGAGGCTAAAGTAGAGAGGAGAGAGGCTAAAGGAGAGAAGAGAGAGGAGAGAGGCTAAAGTAGAGAAGAGAGAGGCTGAAGGAGAGAGGAGAGAGGCTAAAGTAGAGAGGCTAAAGTAGAGGGGAGAGCGGATAAAGTAGAGAGGAGAGAGGAGAGAGGAGAGAGGCTAAAGGAGAGAGGAGAGAGGCTATAGGAGAGAGGAGAGAGGCTAAAGTAGAGAAGAGAGAGGCTGAAGGAGAGAGGAGAGAGGCTAAAGTAGAGAGGCTAAAGTAGAGAGGAGAGAGGCTAAAGGAGAGAGGAGAAAGGCTAAAGTAGAGAGGAGAGAGGCTAAAGGAGAGAGGAGAAAGGCTAAAGTAGAGAGGAGAGAGGTGAGAGGCTAAAGGAGAGAGGAGAGAGGCTAAAGTAGAGAGGAGAGAGGAGAGAGGCTAAATGAGAGAGGAGAGAGGTTAAAGGAGAGAGGAGAGAGGTTAAAGTAGAGAGGAGAGAGGTTAAAGTAGAGAAGAGAGAGGAGAGAGGCTAAAGTAGAGAGGAAAGAGGCGAAAGTAGAGAGGAGAGAGGCTGAAGGAGAGAGGAGAGAGGCTAAAGTAGAGAGGAGAGAGGCTAAAGGAGAGAAGAGAGAGGAGAGAGGCTAAAGTAGAGAAGAGAGAGGCTGAAGGAGAGAGGAGAGAGGCTAAAGTAGAGAGGCTGAAGGAGAGAGGAGAGAGGCTAAAGTAGAGAGGAGAGAGGAGAGAGGCTAAATGAGAGAGGAGAGAGGCTAAAGGAGAGGAGAGAGGCTAAAGTAAAGTGCAGGGAGGCTAAAGTAGAGATGAGAGAGGAGAGAGGCTCAAGTAGAGAGAAGAGAGAAGGAGAGAGAAGAGAGAGGGGGACAGAGAGGAGAGAGAGAGAGAGAGAGAGAGGAGAGAGAGGGGGAGATAGGAGAGAGAGCAAGAGAGAGAGAGATGAGAGAGGGGGAGAGAGGAGAGAGAGCAAGAGAGAGAGAGAGGAGAGAGGAGAGAGAGAGAGGAGAGAAAGGGAGAGATTGGAGAGAAGGGGAGAGAGGAGAGAAAGAGAGGAGAGAGAGGGAGAGAGAGGAGAGAAGGGGAGAGAGGAGAGAAGGGGAGAGAGAGGAGAGAAGGGGAGAGAGGAGAGAGGAGAGTTGGAGAGAGAGGAGAGAGAGAGAGGAGAGAGAGGGAGAGAGAGGAGATATCAGATGATATGATATCTGCATGCAGGATGACAGGGAGGGTCTAGGTCTCCCAGACGATGCGTGAGCTGCATTGATAACTCTCCCTCTGTGCCCCAGTGAGAGTTTACCACCATACAGAGGTCTGTGTGTGAAATCCAGGCAGTAGCCTGTACTGTATAGAACTGCATTCACATCAATGCTGTAAATGTCCTTTTCTCTTCTCATATTATGCATGGCTAACATCCTCTGTCTGCCTTTACAGCATGAATAGTATACAATACTTTGTGGGGGAAATGAAAAACTGACCCAAGATCAGCATCTAGGCGCAATTTCACCCTTCATGGGATTCCATACTCTGAAGTTACAGTCACAGTAGCCTACTTCAAGTTTCAGCGATAGACATCAGCTGAAGGGAGGGACTGAAGGAGAGGGAGAGACTAGTGTGCTCTGGCCCACATCTCTGTGTTGGTCTGAGAGAGAGAGAGAGAGAGAGAGAGATAGAGAGAGAGAGAGAGAGAGCGAGAGAGAGAGAGGGAGAGAGAGAGAGAGAGAGAGATGGTGAGAGAGATGGTGAGCGAGATGGTGAGAGAGATGGTGAGAGATGGTGAGAGATGGGGAGAGAGAGGGACGGTCGGAGGCTAATTGTGATTCTTCCCACACTGGGAAAAACTGCAAATTGGAATGCCATCTGGCCCTAAACAGAGAGAAGAATACCTGACCACTGTGACTGACCTGACATTAAGAACATCCTTGAACATGTACAGACTCAGTGAACATAGCCTTGCTATTGAGAAAGGCAGCGATAGGCAGACCTGGCTCTTGAGTGAAGACAGGCTATGTGCTCACTGCCCACAAAATGAGGTGGAAACTGAGATACACCTCCTGCCAAATGTATGACCACATTAGAGAATCGTGTTTCCAACATATCACACAGACCCACAAAGCACCTGAAAACAAATCTGTTAGGTGAAATACCGCGGTGTGCAGTCACAGTGTCAAGATTTGTGGCCCGTTGCCATGAGAAAAGGGAAACCAGTGGAGCATAAACATTGTAAATACCAAAAAAATACTACTATTTATAGTACAACTATTTGAAAATTGCTAAACCACTGTACATAGCTGATTATATAACACTTGGAATGTCTTTATCTTCTTGAAACCTTTTTGAGTGCAATATTTACTCTTCAATTCTGATAACTTGTGTCTTTTCACTTTTGTTCACTGTTTATATCACTTGCTTTGGCAGAGAGAGAGACAGAGCTATAGAGACAGAGAGATCATCAGATAAAGATACTGAGTGATAGAGACAGAGAGATAGAGACAGAGCTATAGAGACAGAGATAGAGACAGAGCTATAGAGACAGAGAGATAGAGACAGAGAGATCAACAGATACAGATACAGAGAGATAGAGACAGAGAGATAGAGACAGAGCTATAGAGACAGAGCTATAGAGACAGAGGTAGAGACAGAGCTATAGAGACAGAGAGATCAACAGATAAAGACACAGAGAGATAGAGACAGAGAGATAGAGACAGAGCTATAGAGACAGAGCTATAGAGACAGAGAGATCGACAGATAAAGATACAGAGGTATAGAGACAGAGATAGAGACAAAGATAAAGAGACAGAGATAGAGACAGAGCTATAGAGACAGCGATAGAGACAGAGCTATAGAGACAGAGCTATAGAGACAGAGCTATAGAGACAAAGATATAGAGACAGAGCTATAGAGACAGAGCTATAGAGACAGAGCTATAGAGACAGAGATAGAGACAAAGATAAAGAGACAGAGATAGAGACAGAGCTATAGAGACAGAGCTATAGAGACAGAGCTATAGAGACAGAATTATAGAGACAAAGATAAAGAGACAGAGATAGAGACAGAGCTATAGAGACAGAGAGATAGAGAAAGAGACAGAGATAGAGACAGAGATAGAGACAGAGCTATAGAGACAGAGCTATAGAGACAGAGATAGAGACAGAGCTAAAGAGACAGAGAGATCGACAGATAAAGATACAGAGAGATGGAGACAGAGATAGAGACAAAGATAAAGAGACAGAGATAGAGACAGAGAGATAGAGACAGAGATAGAGACAGCGAGATCGTCAGATAAAGATACAGAGAGATAGAGACAGAGAGATAGAGACAGAGAGATCGTCAGATAAAGATACAGAGAGATAGAGACGAGATAAAGAGACAGAGAGATAGAGACAGAGATAAAGAGACAGAGATAGAGTCAGAGATAAAGAGACAGAGATAGAGACAGAGAGATCGTCAGATTAAGATACAGAGAGATAGAGACAGAGAGATAGAGACAGAGCTATAGAGACAGAGATAGAGACAGAGCTATAGAGACAGAGATAGAGACAGAGCTATAGAGACAGCGCTATAGAGACAGAGATAGAGACAGAGCTATAGAGACGGAGATAGAGACAAAGATTTTTATTTATTTTATTTTTATTTTACCTTTATTTAACCAGGTAGGCAAGTTGAGAACAAGTTCTCATTTACAATTGCGACCTGGCCAAGATAAAGCAAAGCAGTTCGACACATACAACGACACAGAGTTACACATGGAGAAAAAAACAAACATACAGTCAATAATACAGTATAAACAAGTCTATATACGATGTGAGCAAATGAGGTGAGATAAGGGAGGTACAGGCAAAAAGGCCATGGTGGCAAAGTAAATACAATATTGCAAGTAAAACACTGGAATGGTAGATTTGCAATGGGAGAATGTAGAAAGTAGAAATAAAAATAATGGGGTGCAAAGGAGCAAAATAAATAAATTAATTAAATACAGTAGGGAAAGAGGTAGTTGTTTGGGCTAAATTATAGGTGGACTATGTACAGGTGCAGTAATCTGTGAGCTGCTCTGACAGTTGGTGCTTAAAGCTAGTGAGGGAGATAAGTGTTTCCAGTTTCAGAGATTTTTGTAGTTTGTTCCAGTCATTGGCAGCAGAGAACTGGAAGGAGAGGCGGCCAAAGAAAGAATTGGTTTTGGGGGTGACTAGAGAGATATACCTGCTGGAGCGTGTGCTGCAGGTGGGAGATGCAATGGTGACCAGCGAGCTGAGATAAGGGGGGACTTTACCTAGCAGGGTCTTGTAGATGACATGGAGCCAGTGGGTTTGGCGACGAGTATGAAGCGAGGGCCAGCCAACGAGAGCGTACAGGTCGCAATGGTGGGTAGTATATGGGTCTTTGGTGACAAAACGGATTGCACTGTGATAGACTGCATCCAATTTGTTGAGTAGGGTATTGGAGGCTATTTTGTAAATGACATCGCCAAAGTCGAGGATTGGTAGGATGGTCAGTTTTACAAGGGTATGTTTGGCAGCATGAGTGAAGGATGCTTTGTTGCGAAATAGGAAGCCAATTCTAGATTTAACTTTTGATTGGAGATGTTTGATATGGGTCTGGAAGTAGAGTTTACAGTCTAACCAGACACCTAAATATTTGTAGTTGTCCACGTATTCTAAGTCAGAGCCGTCCAGAGTAGTAATGTTGGACAGGCGGGTAGGTACAGGTAGCGATCGGTTGAAGAGCATGCATTTAGTTTTACTTGTATTTAAGAGCAATTGGAGGCCACGGAAGGAGAGTTGTATGGCATTGAAGCTTGCCTGTAGGGTTGTTAACACAGTGTCCAAAGAAGGGCCAGAAGTATGCAGAATGGTGTCGTCTGCGTAGAGGTGGATCAGAGACTCACCAGCAGCAAGAGCGACATCATTGATGTATACAGAGAAGAGAGTCGGTCCAAGAATTGAACCCTGTGGCACCCCCATAGAGACTGCCAGAGGTCCGGACAGCAGACCCTCCGATTTGACACACTGAACTCTATCAGAGAAGTAGTTGGTGAACCAGGCGAGGCAATCATTTGAGAAACCAAGGCTGTCGAGTCTGCCGATGAGGATGTGGTGATTGACA
Organism: Oncorhynchus mykiss; assembly: GCF_013265735.2. Classification (NCBI taxonomy): domain Eukaryota; kingdom Metazoa; phylum Chordata; class Actinopteri; order Salmoniformes; family Salmonidae; genus Oncorhynchus; species Oncorhynchus mykiss. The sequence goes on from NC_048570.1 coordinate 83,474,882, forward strand.
GAGTCGAAAGCCTTGGCCAGATCAATGAATACGGCTGCACAGTAGTGTTTCTTATCGATGGCGGTTAAGATATCATTTAAGACCTTGAGCTTGGCTAAGGTGCACCCATGACCAGCTCTGAAACCAGATTGCATAGCAGAGAAGGTATGGTGAGATTCGAAATGGTCGGTAATCTGTTTGTTGACTTGGCTTTCGAAGACCTTAGAAAGGCATGGTAGGATAGATATAGGTCTGTAGCAGTTTGGGTCAAGAGTGTCACCCCCTTTGAAGAGGGGGATGACCGCAGCTGCTTTCCAATCTTTGGGAATCTCAGACGACACGAAAGAGAGGTTGAACAGGCTAGTAATAGGGGTGGCAACAATTTTGGCAGATAATTTTAGAAAGAAAGGGTCCAGATTGTCTAGCCCGGCTGATTTGTAGGGGTCCAGATTTTGCAGCTCTTTCAGAACATCAGCTGAATGGATTTGGGAGAAGGAGAAATGGGATAAAAGATAAAGAGACAAAGATAAAGAGACATAGACAAAGATAAAGAGACAGAGATAAAGAGACAGAGACAAAGATAAAGAGACAGAGATAGAGACAAAGATAAAGAGACAGAGATAGAGACAGAGAGATAGAGACATAGATAAAGAGACAGAGATAGATTGGCTATACTAAAACTCTTTAACATCATACTTAGCTCTGGCATCTTCCCCAATATTTGGAACCAAGGACTGATCACCCCAATCCACAAAAGTGGAGACAAATTTGACCCCAATAACTACCGTGGAATATGTGTCAACAGTAACCTTGGAAAAATCCTCTGCATTATTATTAACAGCAGACTCGTACATTTCCTCAATGAAAACAATGTACTGAGCAAATATCAAATTGGCTTTTTACCAAATTACCGTACAACATACCATGTATTCACCCTGCACACCCTAATTGACAACCAAACAAACCAAAACAAAGGCAAAGTCTTCTCATGCTTTGTTGATTTCAAAAAAGCCTTAGACTCAATCTGGCATGAGGGTCTGCTATTCAAATTGATGGAAAGTGGTGTTGGGGGTAAAACATACGACATTATAAAATCCATGTACACAAACAACAAGTGTGCGGTTAAAATTGGCAAAAAACACACACATTTCTTCACACAGGGTCGTGGGGTTAGACAGGGATGCAGCTTAAGCCCCACCCTCTTCAACATATCAACGAATTGGCGCGGGCACTAGAAAAGTCTGCAGCACCCGGCCTCCCCCTGCTAGAATCCGAAGCCAAATGTCTGCTGTTTGCTGATGATCTGGTGCTTCTGTCACCAACCAAGGAGGGCCTACAGCAGCACCTAGATCTTATGCACAGATTCTGTCAGACCTGGGCCCTGACAGTAAATCTCAGTAAGACCAACATAATGGTGTTCCAAAAAAGGTCCAGTCACCAGGACCACAAACACAAATTCCATCTAGACACTGTTGCCCTAGAGCACACAAAAAACTATACATACCTTGGCCTAAACATCAGCGCCACAGGTAACTTCCACAAAGCTGTGAACGATCTGAGAGACAAGGCAAGAAGGGCATTCTATGCCATCAAAAGAAACATAAATTTCAACATACCAATTAGGATTTGGCTAAAAATACTTGAATCAGTCATAGAGCCCATTGCCCTTTATGGTTGTGAGGTCTGGGTTCCGCTCACCAACCAAGACTTCACAAAATGGGACAAACACCAAATTGAGACTCTGCACGCAGAATTCTGCAAAAATATCCTCCGTGTACAACGTAGAACACCAAATAATGCATGCAGAGCAGAATTAGGCCGATACCCACTAATTATCAAAATCCAGAAAAGAGCCGTTAAATTCTACAACCACCTAAAAGGAAGCGATTCACAAACCTTCCATAACAAAGCCATCACCTACAGAGAGATGAACCTGGAGAAGAGTCCCCTAAGCAAGCTGGTCCTGGGGCTCTGTTCACAAACACAAACACACCCTACAGAGCCCCAGGACAACAGCACAATTAGACCAAACCAAATCATGAGAAAACACAAAGATAATTACTTGACACATTGGAAAGAATTAACAAAAAAACAGAGCAAACTAGAATGCTATTTGGCCCTACACAGAGAGTACACAGCGGCAGAATACCTGACCACTGTGACTGACCCAAAATTAAGGAAAGCTTTGACTATGTACAGACTCAGTGAGCATAGCCTTGCTATTGAGAAAGGCTGCCGTAGGCAGACATGGCTCTCAAGAGAAGACAGGCTATGTGCTCACTGCCCACAAAATGAGGTGGAAACTGAGCTGCACTTCCTAACCTCCTGCCCAATGTATGACCATATTAGAGAGACATATTTCCCTCAGATTACACAGATCCACAAAGAATTCGAAAACAAATCCAATTTTGAAAAACTCCCATATCTACTGGGTGAAATTCCACAGTGTGCCATCACAGCAGCAAGATTTGTGACCTGTTGCCACGAGAAAAGGGCAACCAGTGAAGAACAAACACCATTGTAAAATACAACCCATATTTATGCTTATTTATTTTATCTGGTGTCCTTTAACCATTTGTACATTGTTAAAACACTGTATATATATATATATATATAATATGACATTTGTAATGTCTTTATTGTTTTGAAACTTCTGTATGTGTAATGTTTACTGTTCATTTTTATTGTTTTTTACTTTATATTTTCACTTTGTATATTATCTTCCTCACTTGCTTTGGCAATGTTAACACATGTTTCCCATGCCAATAAAGCCCTTGAATTGAATTGAATTGAATTGAATAGAGACAGAGACAGAGAGACAGAGATAGAGACAGAGAGATCATCAGATTAAGATACAGAGAGATAGAGACAGAGAGATAGAGACAGAGAGATAAAGACAGAGAAACAGAGACAGAGAGATTGTCAGATGAAGATACAGTGATAGAGACAGAGAGATCATCAGATTAAGATACAGAGAGATAGAGACAGAGAGATAGAGACAGAGAGATAAAGACAGAGAAACAGAGACAGAGAGATTGTCAGATGAAGATACAGTGATAGAGACAGAGAGATCGTCAGATTAAGATACAGAGAGATAGAGACAAAGAGATTGAGACAGAGATAAAGAGACAGAGATAGAGACAGAGAGAAAGAGACAGAGATAAAGAGACAGAGAGAGACAGAGAGAGAGAGAGACAGAGAGAGAGAGAGAGACAGAGAGAGAGAGAGACAGAGATGGAGACAGAGAGATAGACACAGATATAAAGAGACAGAGATAGAGACAGAGATAAAGAGACAGAGATAGAGACAGAGATAAAGAGACAGAGATAGAGACAGAGATAAAGAGACAGAGAAGGAGACAGAGAGATAGAGACAGAGCTATAGAGACAGAGATAAAGAGACAGAGATAGAGACAGAGAGATAGAGACAGAGGCAGAGATAAAGAGACAGAGCTAGAGACAGAGAGATAGAAACAGAGAGATAGAGACAGAGATAAAGAGACAGAGAAGGAGACAGAGAGATAGAGACAGAGCTATAGAGACAGAGATAAAGAGACAGAGACAGAGATAAAGAGACAGAGCTAGAGACAGAGATAAAGAGACAGAGCTAGAGACAGAGAGATAGAGACAGAGCTATAGAGACAGAGATAAAGAGACAGAGATAAAGAGACAGAGATAAAGAGACAGAGCTAGAGACAGAGCTAGAGACAGAGCTAGAGACAGAGAGATAGAGACAGAGATGGGAGACTGTGTAAGAGAGGCTCAGCCCATTGCCTTCACCCATGCAGTTTGCCCTAGCCCTCCTCACTAAGGTTAACTCTGTGGGTTAGTTCTCCCCTGACCTTGCCTGCTAGCATGTTCAGATGCCCTATAGAGATAAAAGGCCTCTTAGACATTAGTATGCTGTGGTGCGCTGCCCTGGAACTGCCTGAATAACATTTTAATAAGGCTTCCACCACAACCTCCATCTGTGCAGCCAACTGTCACTCCGGCTCTCAGGAGACAGGCCATACGATGACCGTTAACAGGGTGTTGTGTTGTGATGTGAAGTCAACTGTCACTCCGGCTCTCAAGAGACAGGCTAGGTCAGGGATGACCGTTAACAGGGTTATGTGTTGTGTTGTGCAGTCAACTGTCACTCCGGCTCTCAGGAGACAGGCCAGGTCAGGGATGACCGTTAACAGGGTTATGTGTTGTGAAGTCAACTGTCACTCCAGCTCTCAGGAGACAGGCCATGTCAGGGATGACCGTTAACAGGGTATTGTGTTGTGTTGTGAAGTCAACTGTCACTCCGGCTCTCAAGAGACAGGCCATGTCAGGGATGACCGTTAACAGGGTGTTGTGTTGTGTTGTGCAGTCAACTGTCACTCCGGCTCTCAGGAGACAGGCCATGTCAGGGATGACCGTTAACAGGGTATTGTGTTGTGAAGTCAACTGTCACTCCAGCTCTCAGGAGACAGGCCAGGTCAGGGATGACCGTTAACAGGGTTATGTGTTGTGTTGTGCAGTCAACTGTCACTCCGGCTCTCAGGAGACAGGCCATGTCAGGGATGACCGTTAACAGGGTGTTGTGTTGTGAAGTCAACTGTCACTCCGGCTCTCAGGAGACAGGCCAGGTCAGGGATGACCGTTAACAGGGTGTTGTGTTGTTAAGTCAACTGTCACTCCGGCTCTCAGGAGACAGGCCATGTCAGGGATGACCGTTAACAGGGTTATGTGTTGTGTTGTGAAGTCAACTGTCACTCCGGCTCTCAGGAGACAGGCCAGGTCAGGGATGACCGTTAACAGGGTTATGTGTTGTGTTGTGAAGTCAACTGTCACTCCGGCTCTCAGGAGACAGGCCAGGTCAGGGATGACCGTTAACAGGGTTATGTGTTGTGTTGTGAAGTCAACTGTCACTCCGGCTCTCAGGAGACAGGCCAGGTCAGGGATGACCGTTAACAGGGTGTTGTGTTGTGAAGTCAACTGTCACTCCGGCTCTCAGGAGACAGGCTAGGTCAGGGATGACCGTTAACAGGGTGTTGTGTTGTGAAGTCAACTGTCACTCCGGCTCTCAGGAGACAGGCCAGGTCAGGGATGACCGTTAACAGGGTGTTGTGTTGTGAAGTCAACTGTCACTCCGGCTCTCAGGAGACGGGCCATGTCAGGGATGACCGTTAACAGGGTGTTGTGTTGTGTTGTGAAGTCAACTGTCACTCCGGCTCTCAGGAGACAGGCCAGGTCAGGGATGACCGTTAACAGGGTTATGTGTTGTGTTGTGAAGTCAACTGTCACTCCGGCTCTCAGGAGACAGGCCAGGTCAGGGATGACCGTTAACAGGGTGTTGTGTTGTGCTGTGAAGTCAACTGTATTATCTGTAATGCTTTGGGACATGAAAGAAGAAGTGTAATCTGAGCGTTTGTTCAGGAAACCTTTCACACAGAGCCGTGTGAACTGTGAATAGCTTGTTACTGGTTTGTGTGTAATAATGCAATGTGCTCAAGTACATTTTACATCATGTCGCTAAACAACATCAATGTAAACCATATTATTCATCTATATTTTTCAGACACATGGCAGAAAACAATAAGCTAGTAAAGTGACAATTTTAGCAGTGTAGGAAATACACGGATTCTTCCACAGTGCTACTTTTTCCACAGTGAGTTTTATTCAGCTTGTACTATCATTCTCCTAGTCTGTAGTAGAATCCCTACACCACTCAGACCTCGTTTAAACCTGCCCAGTGCACACATACTGGACTAACCCGGGGGAATGGAGAGCATCACATCTCAGAGACAAGTCCCAGAGGTGTGTGTGTGAGTGTGTGCATGTGTATGTGTATGAGTTCCCAGGCAGAAAGATGGTGTCTAGCAATGCACCCACCCACACACTAAAATATAGGTTAGCTGGGGAGGGTATTATACATCCCCTGCCTGGCGTATCTGCAATTATCACAAACACACAACTAAATGGAGTTCTCCTTCATAGGAAATAGAACAATCCCATCAGGCAGTTTGAGGAAAACCAAGTGGTAACAGATCACACTCAGTGGTGCAGATATTACCACCCTAGGAGCTGGTGTGGCCCTAGCTGACACCCTGTATAGAGTACATTCACATCACTACTGAGGGATCTGACGCTGCAGGACTTATACACCACTATGTTGCTGGCTGTAACAACAATGGACATTACAGTACAGTCCACACACATACGCGCACGCACACACACGCATGTGCGCACGTGCGAACGCACACACGCACAGACACACACACACACGTGCGCACGTGCGCACGCACACACGCACACACACACACGCACGCAGGCACACACGCAGGCACGCACGCACGCACGCACACACACACACACACACACACACACACGCACACACACACACACACACACACCTTCAGTCAACGACAATAGGAGGATTGCATGAGAAACCCAGAGAGTCAGGGAGGACCAAGAGACTAGTGTCATCCACTTCACTGACCTTCCTGGTGCTGTGTCACAGTAACAGGTGAAATTACCACAGAGTTACTACAACACCTACATCCCGCTCCTAAAATCAACTTTAGAACCTAAAACTCCCTTAATCTCATTATATACTGTGTATCGTCTTGGGTGTCAGAGGGTTGTGTACAAAATGGCACCCTATCTTGTGCACTATAATGGGAGTAGGGAGTCATTTGGGACGCACCTAGAGCAGTGAGCCAAGCAAAGATAAGCACAGTTCGACAAGACCTAGCAAACCCTTGTGAATTTACAGTAAAACGATTGATCATTAAAACATCCTAAAGATTGTGTCACTGTGAAATCAATTGATCTTACAGCATCTCACTTACCGCTCCAAGGGAATTTAGTCCATGAAGCGTTGGCAACCTGTTCAATTCCACCTGTTATTGTCAGAACATTTTCAAAGAAAGGTTGGGAGAAGAAACGCAATATTGAAGAGCAATACAAGATAATACAATTGACTGTTTTATGGTTTATATGTGATCAAATGTAAAAAATGTAATAAAATAAATATTTGTCTTTTAACTTGAATTCCCTTTTGAAATGAACAGGTACTGACTTGATGAGTCCTTCAGTATACGTCTTATTTCCTCTTTATTTATAGCCTCATTAAATAAGCTCAGTGACTCACTACACTACAGATGGGTTACAACTTGCAGTAGAGAATACAGACTTCCCTATTCATAGAAACACAGTCCATGTGGAAGCATAGCTGGGGAATAGGGGTGCTGAGGGTGCTGAGGGTGCTAAATGTGCTGAGGGTGCTGAGGGTGCTGAGGGTGCTGTGTGCTGAGGGTGCTGAGGTTGCTGAGGGTGCTGCTGCACCTCCTGAAAAATCTTGATACAAAATTAGATAAGTAATAATAATGATATTTTTGGGAGATCATTTTGTCCCTCCAAAAGTAGTGCACAGGGCCTTTAATAGTCCTGTATTAACAGACTGATGTAGCCTTTAATAGTCCTGTATTAACAGACTGATGTAGCCTTTAATAGTCCTGTATTAACAGACTGATGTAGCCTTTAATAGTCCTATATTAACAGACTGATGTAGCCTTTAATAGTCCTGTATTAACAGACTGATGTAGCCTTTAATAGTCCTGTATTAACAGACTGATGTAGCCTTTAATAGTCCTGTATTAACAGACTGATGTAGCCTTTAATAGTCCTGTATTAACAGACTGATGTAGCCTTTAATAGTCCTGTATTAACAGACTGGTGTAGCCTTTAATAGTCCTGTATTAACAGACTGATGTAGCCTTTAATAGTCCTGTATTAACAGACTGATGTAGCCTTTAATTGTCCTGTATTAACAGACTGATGTAGCCTTTAATAGTCCTGTATTAACAGACTGATGTAGCCTGTAATAGTCCTGTATTAACAGACGGATGTAGCCTTTAATAGTCCTGTATTAACAGACTGATGTAGCCTTTAATAGTCCTGTATTAACAGACTGATGTAGCCTTTAATAGTCCTGTATTAACAGACTGATGTAGCCTTTAATAGTCCTGTATTAACAGACTGATGTAGCCTTTAATTTCATGCTACACTAATGTAAGACTGAAATCCTTAACTCAAAGAGACAGAGAGAGGTGAATTGAAATATAAATGGAATTTCTGCAGTTATAAAAGTGTTTTTGGTGGCCATTTTCTATACATAAACTTTTTCCAGTAGATATGAGTTTTTCCTTAGCAACTGGAAAAATCTAGTTGAAGTAAAATTAAATGATTCATTTATATATTGAAACTTATCCATTTCAATCACTTCTCCTAACCTTCCTAGTCATTTTGTGTTTTGAAAGAAAATAATATCATTGTGTTCTCAGACATCCTGTCACGCCCTGTCCATAGAGAGGCTTTTATTCTCTATTTTGGTTAGGCCAGGGTGTGACTAGGGTGGGCATTCTAGTTTCTTTATTTCTATGTTTTCTATTTCTTTGTGTTTGGCCGGGTGTGGTTCTCAATCAGAGGCAGCTGTCTATCATTGTCTCTGATTGAGATTCATACTTAGGCAGCTTTTCCCCGCCTGTGTTTGTGGGTAGTTGTTTTCTGTTTCGTGTTTCTGCACCTGACAGAACTCTTCGTTGTCGTTTTTCCCTTTGTTATTTTGTTCAAGTGTTTTTGAAAGTAAATCATGAACACTTACCACGCTGCGCTTTGGTCCACTCCCTCTTCATCAGACGAGCATCCAGTATACATTGTATATGTCTTGGAACCCCCCTCCACATACACCACAGTTCAGATGAGTTCAAATTATATCCACATATCCCATTCCCCCACCAATGTTTGTATAAAATATTTCCTTTCAGTGACTAATTTCCTAAATATTCATGGTCCATCATAGACATTATGTGCGTTCCAAATGGCACCCAATTCCTTATATACTGTAATACACTACTTTTGACCAGGGCCCATAGAGGTCCGTTCAAAACTAATGCACTATAAAACGAATTGAGGTGCCATTTGGGACACAGGCATTTTGGACGGTATGGACAGCCGAAGTGCTCTATCACAGAGTTGAAGCAAAAACTCCAAATATGATACACCAAAAATTAGTGCTGGTATTCATGTGACTCTTCCCTAAACAGTGAAGGGATCCATGTCCTTGAGGTCTGAGGCACCGCCATTACACCTCCATCACTGGAGAGGAAGAAGGAGAGAGATTGGGGAGAGATAGTAACCTGGAGTTGATATGGAATCAGATAGAAAGTTTCATGATGGGAGAGGCGGGAGAGTACCACACTTCTGGAGGGTTTTGTGGTGGAAGTGTGTGTGGTGTATGATGTGTGTGTGTGTGTGTGTGTGTGTGTGTGTGTGTGTGTGTGTGTGTGTGTGTGTGTGTGTGTGTGTGTGTGTGTGTGTGTGTGCGTGCGTGCGTGCGTGTGTGTGTATGGTGTATGGTGTGTGTGTGTGTGTGTGTGTGTGTGTGTGTGTGTGTGTTCGCTGTAGCCTTCAAAAACTATCCAAAGAGCAACACAGTACTGTCAACACAATATCTTTCCAGGAGAAAGATATCAAATATGTAGATGAAAAAGGACATCAATCCAGTTTGTGAGAATCCACAACCCCCAAACAAATAGCTGTACCGTATGTCCTTTCCTATTTGAAAGGGCAAACCAGTTGTTTTTGTCCAATACTTACACAGCTGTGAGGGACCAGATGTTAGCCAACCACATCTCCTCCCCGGTAACCATGGTTTCATACAACCCTTACTAATTAACCATAAGTCAGTCATCTAAGTACTGGAACCTATAGAGATTACATTACTAGTATTATAATGAAATACTGGAACCTATAGAGATCCCATTACATTACTAGTATTATAATGAAATACTGGAACCTATAGAGATCCCATTACATTACTAGTATTATAATGAAATACTGAATCCTACAGAGATCCCATTACATTACTAGTATTATAATGAAATACTGGAACCTATAGAGATCCCATTACATTACTAGTATTATAATGAAATACTGAATCCTACAGAAATCCCATTACATTACTAGTATCATAATGAAATACTGGAACCTATAGAGATCCCATTACATTACTAGTATTATAATGAAATACTGGATCCTATAGAGATCCCATTACATTACTAGTATTATAATGAAATACTGGAACCTATAGAGATCCCATTACATTACTAGTATTATAATGAAATACTGGATCCTATAGAGATCCCATTACATTACTAGTATTATAATGAAATACTGGAACCTATAGAGATCCCATTACATTACTAGTATTATAATGAAATACTGGAACCTATAGAGATCCCATTACATTACTAGTATTATAATGAAATACTGGAACCTATAGAGATCCCATTACATTACTAGTATTATAATGAAATACTGGAACCTATAGAGATCCCATTACATTACTAGTATTATAATGAAATACTGGAACCTATAGAGATCCCATTACATTACTAGTATTATAATGAAATACTGGAACCTATAGAGATCCCATTACATTACTAGTATTATAATGAAATACTGGAACCTATAGAGATCCCATTACATTACTAGTATTATAATGAAATACGTAACATATCAGATGAACTGGATGACGTAGTACACAGAAATGTGGACAACTTTTGGCTCGTAAGCACCACTTTCTAAACTACTGGCTGAAAATGTACAAAACTTTGAGAGTGAATCGTTAATGCCAATGGCCATTTCCAGTTTAGGTATAATATAGGGAGCTGCTTGTGGATTTGACAGTTCTAATGCTATTCCACCTCTGACCCCGCCAAAACCATCACCATGCAGGTGTCAGCTAGAGGGAGAATTTTTAAATTTCATTTTAGAATTTAATTTAGTACTGAACATGTTGGTATCATGGTAAACTTTTTCATATCAGATCAGATCTCTTCTCATATACTCTAAATGTTTAACATCATGGCACTTAACTCCCATTGGAAGGTCAATTGAATCAAGACCCTTCTTAACAGGCAGTAGTCCATCAGGCTCCCTCTGAGGGGAAGTAACTGATCCTGCAAACACAGAGGAAGAAGTAACACAAGAACACATTCAACCCTTTAGGCTCTTTGGAGAAACAAAGGCTCTGTCTCGAATCTCCACCCTTTAAACGCAGTGGATTGGTGATATCATTGTCTAGAGGGAGTTTCCTCCATTGTTAAATCCATGATGGGAAGTGTGCAAATGTACAATTTGGGACAAGAGTGGAGACTGGATGCGGCCACACACTCATTCCCAAATCAACCCCCAGCCCTTAGCTCCTAGCGCCTAGCTCCTAGCCCCTAGCCCCTAGCTCCGACCCCATAGCCCCTAGACCCTAGCTCAGACCCCATAGCCACAAGCTCCTAGCCCCTAGCTCCTAGCCCCTAACCCCTAGTTCATAGCCCCTAGCTCCTGGCCCCTAGTCCTTAGCCCCAAGCCCTTTGCCCTTAGCCCCTAGCTCAAAGCCCCTAGCTCCTGGCACCTAGTCCTTAGCCCCTAGCCCTTAGCCCTTAGCCCGTAGCCCCTAGCTCCTAGCCCCTAGCTCCAAGCCCATAGCGCCTACCCCTTAGTCCCTAGCTCCTAGCCCCTAGCCCTTTGTCCCTAGCTCATAGCCCCTAGCCCTTAGTCCTTAGCCCTTAGCCCCTAGATCCTAGCCCCAAGTTCATAGCCTCTAGCCCTTAGCCACTAGCTCCTAGCTCCTAGTCCCTAGCTCCAAGCCCATAGTGCCTAGCCCTTAGCCCCTAGCTCCTAGGCCCTAGCTCCAAGCCCATAGTGTCTAGCCCTTTGCCCCTAGATCCTAGCCCCAAGTTCATAGCCTCTAGCCCTTAGTCCATAGATCCTAACCCCCACCTGCTCTCCCCTAGCTACTAGCCACTAGCCCCTATTTCCTGGCCCCTCCCTGTAGATCTGAATGGATTGGATAAGTGGAATACATTTTAATGACAACATGGCGACATTTTCACCCAATAAAACTTTTTTTTATTTTTTATCTACAGGATGCCTTCCATGTAGGGGCTAGGGGAGCATTTAGAATTCAGAAGTAGTGATACAAAATAAAAATTGGTCCCCTAGCCCCTACTCCCTACCCCCTAGGAACTTAATTTATATATGAATGTATTAGAATGGTATAAGCAATATGTATGTGTCCCAGATAGCTCCCTAGTCCTTATGTAGAGCACTGTTTTTACAAGGGCTCACACCTACACAGTCTTTTTAGATGGACATCAAGTATGTGTGTGTGAGAACAGCCACAGAAAGACAAGGAGCTGGAGACCATGCTCCAAGGTGCTGGCAGGGAATTTACTCACTAAGACATTGTGTGACACACTATGGGTTTCGCAGTAGCAAGCTGCAATCTCTGCTTTTTACTCACTAAGACATGGAGAAGACAATTGATATAAGAGTCCAAGCTTTGTGTGTGTGTGTGTGTGTGTGTGTGTGTGTGTGTGTGTGTGTGTGTGTGTGTGTGTGTGTGTGTGTGTGTGTGTGTGTGGTGGGGAAGGGTGTGTGTGTGTGTGTGTGTGTGTGTGTGGTGGGGAAGGGTTGGGGGGATGTGGTGGGGAAGGGTGTGTGTGTGTGTGTGTGTGTGTGTGTGTGTGTGTGTATGTGTGTGTGTGTGTGTGTGTGTGTGTGTGTGTGTGTGTGTGTGTGTGTGTGTGTGTGTGTGTGTGTGTGTGTGTGTGTGTGTGTGTGTGTGTGTGTGTGTGTGTGTGTGTGTGTGTGTGTGACACACTATGGGTTTCGCAGTAGCAAGCTGCAATCTCTGCTTTTGAGCCAAATAACAACTGATGAATTATGCCCTCTCAAGGTCATACCCCTTATGTGTGTGTGGGTCCGTCTCCGTGCCTGTGTGTGTGTTGGCTTCTCATGTGCGTATATTGATTCCACACATGAACAAAAGAAAAAGAAACACACACACTCACTACTCACAGTATTGGCCTAACATCTCAGTGTGTTTCCTATTTCCAGCAGAGGGGCTCACTATTCACAGTTCCTCCTTAGAAACACTGATATGCTCTAGACTCAAGGAATATTTTGAGACGAGTGGAAACGCATTAAACAGTCCTGTGAGAGAACAGTTAGACCAGAACAAAGATTTGTGAGAGGGTGAGAGTGTGAGAGTGTGAGACTCTGAGAGTGTGTGAGAGTGTGAGAGGATGAGAGGGTGAGAGTGTGAGAGTGTGAGAGTGTGAGAGTGTGTGAGAGTGTGAGAGGGTGAGAGTGTGAGAGGGTGAGAGTGTGTGAGTGTGTGAGAGTGTGAGAGGGTGAGAGTGTGAGAGGGTGAGAGTGTGTGAGTGAATGAGAGTGTGAGTGTGGAGTGTGTATAGTTTGGGTCTCTTAACATACAGATTTATATACAGTATGTTAACATATGTTTTATACTATATACTGTACCGTTTATATATGGTTTGTATATGTTTATATATGTTTTGTACATGTTTATATATATATATATATATGTTTTATACTGTATGTTTATATATTTTATACTGTATATGTTTATATATGTTTTGTACATGTTTATATATGTTTTGTACTGTATATGTTTATATATGTTTTATACTGTATATATTTTTACATTTTTTGCACATGTTTACATGTATTTTATACTGCATATGTGTATCTATGTTTTATTCTGTATATGTTCATATATGTTTTATATATACTTAACTCTACTGTGTCTGCATTATAGGGGTGAGGTCACTAGCAGAATTACTGTCTGACTGAACAAAGAGATGAACATGACACACACAGATACGCAGGCACACGCACACTCCTCAGCAGACAAAGGATTACCATGAGTGGAGACCATGCGGTTGGAGGTGGGAGTGAGAGAGAGAGGGGGAGGGGGGAAGGGGAGAAGGAGTCTGGAGTCTAGAGCGAGGGATGAACAAAGGAGAGAATCTTTAGACGCACCCCCCCCCCACCCCCCCACCCACACACACACACACACACACACACACACACACCATTATCCATCTGTAGATATTTAATGCTTCGTAGTGTAATATCACATTTTAGCCAGAAATGCTTTCTGAATTATTTTTAATAAGCCTCATTGAAATGGTTACTGAAATGACATTGTATAGACAGTGTTATACTGAAATGACAGTGTATAGACAGTGTTATACTGAAATGACATTGTATAGACAGTGTTATACTGAAATGACATTGTATAGACAGTGTTATACTGAAATGACAGTATATTGACACTGTTATACTGAAATGACATTGTATAGACAGTGTTATACTGAAATGACAGTATATTGACACTGTTATACTGAAATGACAGTATATTGACACTGTTATACTGAAATGACATTGTATAGACAGTGTTATACTGAAATGACATTGTATAGACAGCGTTATACTGAAATTACAGTATATTGACACTGTTATACTGAAATGACATTGTATAGACAGTGTTATACTGAAATGACAGTATATTGACACTGTTATACTGAAATGACAATGTATAGACAGTGTTATACTGAAATGACAGTATATTGACACTTTAATACTGAAATGACAATGTATAGACAGTGTTATACTGAAATGACAGTATATAGACACTGTTATACTGAAATGACATTGTATAGACAGTGTTATACTGAAATTACATTGTATAGACAGTGTTATACTGAAATGACAGTGTATAGACAGTGTTATACTGAAATGACAGTGTATAGACAGTGTTATACTGAAATTACAGTGTATAGACAGTGTTATACTGAAATGACAATATATGGACACTTATACTGAAATGACAGTCTATCGACTGTGTTATACTGAAATGTAGTCTATACTGAGTGAAATTACACTTTCTTATTGGGTGAAATTAACAAAGACGATAGACAGTGGTTTGGAAGAAATGTACAGGAGACTCAATGTGAAATGTATGATAAATAATGTGTTTTCATGCAAATGTCAATCTAATTTATCTTAATTCCAGCTATTCTGATGCAGTAATGGTGCTTTTATAGGGTTTAGTCAAATGGAGCTAATTGTTTTGGATTAGACTGATTACTGCATCTCTGAATGTCAGTCCTAATTAAAGTGTTAAATAACTGATGCTGGTGTCAACTGTCAGATGTCTGTCTCTACTGTCAGATGTCTGTCTCAACTGTCAGATGTCTGTCTCTACTGTCAGATGTCTGTCTCAACTGTCAGATGTCTGTCTCAACTGTCAGATGTCGGTTTCAACTGTCAGATGTCTGTCTCAACTGTCAGATGTCTGTCTCTACTGTCAGATGTCGGTTTCAACTGTCAGATGTCTGTCTCAACTGTCAGATGTCGGTTTCAACTGTCAGATGTCTGTCTCAACTGTCAGATGTCGGTCTCAACTGTCAGATGTCTGTCTCTACTGTCAGATGTCTGTCTCAACTGTCAGATGTCTGTCTCAACTGTCAGATGTCTGTCTCAACTGTCAGATGTCGGTCTCAACTGTCAGATGTCGGTCTCAACTGTCAGATGTCGGTCTCAACTGTCAGATGTCGGTTTCAACTGTCAGATGTCTGTCTCAACTGTCAGATGTCTGTCTCAACTGTCAGATGTCGGTCTCAACTGTCAGATGTCGGTCTCAACTGTCAGATATCTGTCTCAACTGTCAGATGTCGGTCTCAACTGTCAGATGTCTGTCTCAACTGTCAGATGTCTGTCTCAACTGTCAGATGTCGGTTTCAACTGTCAGATGTCTGTCTCAGATGTCAGTCTCTACTGTCAGGTGTCGGTCTCAACTGTCAGATGTCGGTCTCAACTGTCAGATGTCGGTCTCAACTGTCAGATGTCGGTCTCAACTGTCAGATGCCTGTCTCAACTGTCAGATGTCTGTCTCAACTGTCAGATGTCTGTCTCAACTGTCAGATGTCGGTCTCTACTGTCAGATGTCTGTCTCAACTGTCAGATGTCGGTTTCAACTGTCAGATGTCTGTCTCAGATGTCGGTCTCTACTGTCAGGTGTCAGTCTCAACTGTCAGATGTCGGTCTCAACTGTCAGATGTCGGTCTCAACTGTCAGATGTCGGTCTCTACTGTCAGATGTTCTTCTCAACTGTCAGATGTCGGTTTCAACTGTCAGATGTCTGTCTCAGATGTCGGTCTCTACTGTCAGGTGTCGGTCTCAACTGTCAGATGTCGGTCTCAACTGTCAGATGTCGGTCTCAACTGTCAGATGTCGGTTTCAACTGTCAGATGTCTGTCTCAACTGTCAGATGTCTGTCTCAACTGTCAGATGTCGGTTTCAACTGTCAGATGTCGGTTTCAACTGTCAGATGTCGGTTTCAACTGTCAGATGTCGGTCTCAACTGTCAGATGTCGGTCTCAACTGTCAGATGTCGGTCTCAACTGTCAGATGTCGGTCTCAACTGTCAGATGTCGGTTTCAACTGTCAGATGTCGGTTTCAACTGTCAGATGTCGGTCTCAACTGTCAGATGTCGGTCTCAACTGTCAGATGCCAGTCTCAACTGTCAGATGTTCTTCTCAACTGTCAGATCTCGGTCTCAACTGTCAGATGCTGGTGTCAACTGTCAGATGTCGGTTTCAACGGTCAGATGTCTGTCTCAACTGTCAGATGCCGGTCTCAACTGTCAGATGTTCTTCTCAACTGTCAGATGTCGGTCTCAACTGTCAGATGTCGGTCTCAACTGTCAGATGTCTGTCTCAACTGACAGATGCTGGTCACAACTGTCAGATGTCGGTCTCAACTGACAGATGCTGGTCACAACTGTCAGATGCCGGTCTCAGGTGCTGGTCTCAACTGTCAGATGCCGGTCTCAACTGTCAGATGCCGGTTTCAACTGTCAGATGCCAGTCTCATCTGTCAGATGCCGGTCTCAACTGTCAGATGCCAGTCTCAACTGTCAGATGCCGGTCTCAGATGCCGGTCTCAACTGTCAGATGCCAGTCTCAGATGCCGGTCTCAACTGTCAGATGCCGGTCTCAGATACCGTTCTCAGTTGTCAGATGCCGGTCTCAACCGTTGGTTTTGATACAACATTAGGATAACGTTTGCCTCAAACTTACAAAGTGTTATGAGGTTTTCATGAAACAAAATAGTATGTGTTAAAGTTTTTACAATGAATGAATGTGTTAATTCTTGTTTGTTTTCTCTTAGATCAAGAGCGTACCTTTTCTACAACTGTCCTTTCGTAATAATGTTGCACGTACTTCAAACACTTATTTTCTGTAAATGTTTGGTTAAACCACTTTGAAGAAGAGTGTCTGCTGAACTGTAAATGTTTGAGATACACAGTGATCAGATTTGTTGTTATGATGTAATCATGCTATGCTCTACTGTGTGTGTCTGTGTGCTCATCGATCTGTCCGTCCATCCCTCCATCCCTCCGTGTGCTTGCTTACGTGCGTGTGCGTGTCTGTTGACATAATGTTATCATGAATAGCTTTACAGCTCTCACCACTGTCCAAACGGTGAACTGAAACCCTGTAGTCAAATGATTTTGTCTGTGGTATGCCCTACCTCAAGCGGAGATAGGAAGGTTAGGAAGACATTCACTTTACTGTATGGATGGTGTGCGTGTGTGTGTGTGTGTGTGTGCGTGCGTACGTGCGTGCGCGTGTGCGTGCGTGCTTGCGTGCGCGTGTGCGTGTGTGTGTGTGTGTGTGCGTGTGCGTGCGTGTGTGTGTGTGTGTGTGTGTTCATGTGTACAAGAGAGAGCTTGTGTGGGTGGTGTATGTTCCGCCGTGCTGTCTCACCCAATGTGATATCAAACCAGGTTGAAGCACAAAGAGAGAGAGAGAGAGAGAGAGAGAGAGAGAGAGAGAGAGAGAGAGAGAGACAGAGAGAGAGATATGGAGAGAATGAGAGCCAATCCAGCTTTTCTGATCCTCCTTGCCTCTCCTCCCCTCGCCTCCCCTCTCCTCGCCTCCCCTCTCCTCCCCTCTCCTCTCCTTCCTCACATTCCATTCCATCCGGTTCTTCCCCCTAAAGTGCTGTACTATGTTTGCATTCAAAATGGCACCCTATTCCCTACATAGTGCAATACTTTTGACAAAAGCCAAATTCGCCTTGCTCAAAAGTAGTGCACTATATAGGGGATAGGGTGCCATTTGTGACCCATTCTATGTCTAGGCACATGGATGTAATTCTGTATGTTTACTTTACAGTATAAAGGGACAATAGTGGCACTGTATCGTAGACGGAAAACAGTCCCCTTTTTACACTTTGAAATTTGAAGTTAAAACACATTGATTTAAACAGAATTCCATGCCTGCTTTTTCAGATTGTACTGCAATGCTTCATCTGGTAACCAATGGCTATATATGAGTTTATTTTCAGTGACTATTGTGTACTTAAATTATGTTAATACGAATCCTGTGTGTGTGTGTGTGTGTGTGTGTGTGTGTGTGTGCGTGCGTGCGTGCGTGTATGTGTGTGTGTGCATGTGTGTGCGTGTGTGTGTGTGCATGTGTGCGTGTGTGCGTGCGTGTGTGCGTGTGTGCGTGCGTGTGTGCGTGTGTGTGTGTGTGTGTGTGCGTGCGTGTGCCCGTGTGTGTGTGTGTGTGTGTGTATGTGTGTATGTGCGTGTGTGCGTGTGTGTGTGCATGTGTGTGTGTGTGTGTGTGTCCATGCATGAGTGCACATATCTGTCTGTGTGAGAGATAGGGACTCAGTTACAACAGTGGTATCTGAAGAGACTTCATGTCAAAATGACATTTCAAAGAATTCAAGGACAGGGATTGATTTATTTTCTGTTTGATCTAACTCCAGTTGGAAGTCCCAGTTTCCAAGTTTCTGCACTCAAGTTTCATCAAACTCTTAGAGATAAAAGGAAGAGAATTTAAGCTAGAGACTAGAGCCAAATGAGTATTGGTGATCCCCAAGCAGAGGCCTTGGCTCCTGGGTAGATGGCTGACTACATACAATACATTGATTGAAACACAACACTACATTGATGCATATCAGCGTGAATCTTTTTGCATCTTCAGTAATAACCTATTCCCTACATAGTGCACTATTTTTGATTAGATCCCTATTGGGCCCTGGTCTAAAGTAGTCGTGCATTATATGGGGAATATGGTGCCATTTGGAATGGGTCCTGTCTCTCCTTGTGGTGCTGGGAATTGAAGCCCTATTTAGTTTTGTATAGAGAAATACTATCACACACGACCAGGGCAGAATGGATTTTCTACTGATATTTTATTTTAAACATCTAATCACTTTTGAAATACTATTTATTATTGTGCTGCTATAATAGTTTTGAACAATCCAACTACAACTGTCTTTTAAAGGTCATTTTAAACACACACACACACACACACACACACACACACACACACACACACACACACACACACACACACACACACAGACAGACACAGACACAGACACACACAGACACACACAGACACACACACACACACACACACACACACACACACACACACACACACACACACACACACACACACACACACACACACACACACACACGCAAGACATTAACAATTGGCACAGATCATGACACCAAGCAGAAAACAAAGAGTGGTTCCATCCATACATTAAAAGCCATGGAGATAGAGCTGCAGAAGTAATCCCATTCTGTCTGTCCAGGCTTTACCTTCATACATCCAATAGAAATCATTTCCATACAATGTACTTGGTAAGTATTCTGGTCTTCATACGTCCAATAGAAATCATTTCCACAGCAATAACCTAAACTGCTGACCTTCTATGCTGTAATCTGTGTCAGTCTCCAACTCAGTGTTATTCTCAATGTTTTTTTTCTCATGCACCTTTATATTCGGGGACGTGTCTGTGCCTTTTGTTCATACTGTCAACATATAGTACAGTGTATTTAGATGTAGGTAAAGTGTATCTACATGTAGGTAGAGAAAACATCACAAGTAGATACATGCATGAATACACACACACGCTGAATGTCTGAATTAGTGGAATGTAATCAGTTTTCATTAGAATGTCGTGCTGTTGCCTTATTCTAGCTATTCAGCTCCACTACACATCTGAGTAAACAATTAGGTAAAATCTTGTCAACGCCACCGAATGCAGGTTGGCAAGTACAAAACAGCTGTTCTTAGCTATTGTCACATTGACCTTGAAACAGAACAAAAGCTGTGTTAGTTAATTGTCCAGAATCTTTCTCCATATTCTCATCACTTTTCCAGAATCTCATTGTTTGATTAATATGATCATCTTTATAGTATTTTTGTTGTATTCAGATGTCTTAGTTTATAGTTGACTGCTTCCTCTCTCTGTCTCCACATATCTCTCTATTCCCAGCTCCCCATCCCTCTTTCACCCGCTTGATCCAGTCCCCCCCTTCTTTTTCTTCCTTCCTTCCTTCCTTCCTTCCTTCCTGTCTCTCTCTCTCTCTCTCTCTCTCTCTCTGTCTCCACATATCTCTCTATTCCCAGCTCCCCATCCCTCTTTCACCCGCTTGATCCAGTCCCCCCCTTCTTTTTCTTTCTTTCTTCCTTCCTGTCTCTCTCTCTCTCTCTGTCTCCTCATATCTCTCTATTCCCAGCTCCCCATCCCTCTTTCACGCGCTTGATCCAGTCCCCCCCTTCTTTTTCTTTCTTTCTTCCTTCCTTCCTTCCTTCCTTCCTTCCTTCCTTCCTTCCTGTCTCTCTCTCTCTCTCTCTATTCCCAGCTCCCCATCCCTCTTTCACCCGCTTGATCCAGTCTCCCCCTTCTTTTTCTTTCTTTCTTTCTTTCTTCCTTCCTGTCTCTCTCTCTCTCTCCCTCTCACTGTCACGTTCTGACCATCGTTCGTGTGTGTTTTCCTTGTTTTAGTGTTGGTCAGGACGTGAGTTGGGTGGGCATTCTATGTTGGATGTCTTGTTTGTCTATTTCTATGTCTGGCCTGATATGGTTCTCAATCAGAGGCAGGTGTTAGTCATTGTCTCTGATTGGGAACCATATTTAGGTAGCCTGGGTTTCACTGTGTGTTTGTTGGGTGATTGTCCTTAGTGTCCGTATTCTGTGTTCATGTGCATGAGTATTAGGCTGTTTCGGTTTTCATTACGTTTATTGTTTTGTAGTGTTTGTATTTAGATTCGTGTTGCTTCAGTTTAATAAACATGGATCGCAATCTACACGCCGCATTTTGGTCCGACTCTCCTTCAACCGAAGAAAGCCGTTACACTCACCCTCCCTCTCTCTCTCTCTCTCTCTCTCTCTCTCTCAATTCAATTTAAGGGCTTTATTGGCATGGGAAACATATGTTAACATTGCCAAAGCAAATGAAGTAGATAATATACAAAAAAATGTACAGTGAACATTACACTTGTAACAGAAATCCTCTTCTTCAGAGGAGGAGTAGCAAGGATCAGACCAATGTGCAGCGTGGTAAGTGTCCATAATGATATATTTAATAAATCAACAGAACACTGAACAAAATAACAACCGAAACAGTCCCGTATGGTGAAACCACTAACACAGGATACAACCACCCACAAAACACAATAGAAAACAGGCTACCTAAATATGGCTCCCAATCAGAGACAACGACTGACACCTGCCTCTGATTGAGAACCATACTAGGCCAAACACATAGAAATATAACAGAACAAAACATAGAAAAACAACTTAGAATGCCCACCCCAACTCACGCCCTGACCAACTAAAATAAAGACATAAAAAAGGAACTAAGGTCAGAATGTGACAACACTCACAAAAGTTCCAAAAGAATAAAGGCATTTGAAATGTCATATGTTTTCTCTCTCTCTTTCTCTCTCTCTCTCTCTCTGTCTCTCTCTCTCTCTCTCTCTCTCTCTCTCGTTCTCTCGCTCTCTCTCTCTCTCTCTCTCTCTCTCTCTTGCAAATATGCTTTGACCACTTAGCAGCACTCCCTCCCTGCAGGAGGGTGATTGAGACTGGGCCTGGGTATGGTGCAGCTGGGGTTAGTGGGGCTGGAGTTGGGATTGGTGGGGTTGGGATTGGTGGGGCTGGAGCTGGGGCTGGAGCTAGGACTGGGACTGGAGCTGGGACTGGGACTGGAGCTGGGACTTGAGCTAGGACTGGAGCAAGGACTAGAGCTAGGTCTGGGACTGGAGCTAGGACTGGAGTTAGGTCTGGGACTGGAGCTAGGACTGGGACTGGAGCTGGGACTTGAGCTAGGACTGGAGCAAGGACTAGAGCTAGGTCTGGGACTGGAGCTAGGACTGGAGCTGGGACTGGAGCAAGGACTAGAGTTAGGTCTGGGACTGGAGCTAGGACTAGAACTGGGACTAGGACTGGAGATGGAACTGGGGGTAGGACTAGGACTGGA